>NW_021463318.1:0-301 GCF_001605985.2 Dendrobium catenatum
AGTGTAAAAAGATGAAGGTACTTTACTGACACTTAGAGGGTGTAAAAGGATGAAGGTACTCTGCCTACACTTGGAGGGTGTGAAAGGATGACGGTTCTCTGCCGCACAGGGGATTGGTGGAAGAGAGATTTGTAAATACTTCTCTTCCTTGCTGTGGGGACTAAATGAGAGTTACTTTGGTAATAGTGTAATACCTAAAGTGGGAGGCTTCAGAGAGTGGATGTAGGTCATTTTTGACCAAACCACTATAAACATTTATGTCTATTATTTTTCCACTGTTTATTTTTCTGCTAGTTTTTTA
>NW_021463319.1:0-276 GCF_001605985.2 Dendrobium catenatum
CAAGCAATAAACTTTAAAAACTTTCACGCATCTCATATTCTCAACTCCACCAACTTTTCACTTAAATATATTCCATGCTATGAAGAAAAATTGGTCTTCTCCAATAATGAAGTTGAGGATGGTGCAAAAGCTTATTCTTTAGCTCTCATCTACTATGTTTTTGGGAAAAGTATCTAAAAAAATTCTCATTAAAAAAGACAAAAAAACTATTTGTACATAAAACATAAATTGAGATCATTGTTATCGTTGTGAACCTCCATATATTTCTATAATTAT
>NW_021463320.1:0-266 GCF_001605985.2 Dendrobium catenatum
AAAAGCACTTGGGATTGAGCCAACTCTCAACCCAAGCTCAATTGAACTCAACCAACACCTCCCATAGGTGGCCTTAAGTTCAATACTTCTCCTCCAGCCAGCCCATGCCTTGGGCTAACTTGGGTCAAGAGTTAGGCTAACCCAAAGTAGCGAAAAACACTTAGACCCGAGACATCTTTTAATCCAGATCAAATTCGACCCAATTTCCACTTGCATTGGGTGCACCTGAGCCAGACCCACTCCCCACCTCAAGCCCAGGGTCTGGC
>NW_021463321.1:0-255 GCF_001605985.2 Dendrobium catenatum
TATTTTAGCATATATGACTATAAAAATAAGCTTTCTAATGCAATTTTTTTTAAATATAACAAAAAGATAATAGTTAAATAGAAAAGATAATAATATAAAAAGCAAAATAATGGCAAAACAATTTTGAAGTGATATAATATAATAATAATATATTATTTTCAAATGGTTGTTAATTATATTAGTTATAATGCTTATACCTAATAATAATAATTAGTATTACATTAGTTATTAGTATTAATATGGTAAATAATAAAC
>NW_021463322.1:0-276 GCF_001605985.2 Dendrobium catenatum
TTTTAATATTATTATTTTTTAGTCATTTTGTTTTATTTTATTTTTTAATGAGTATTTATGTGCTCTATCTCATGCTAACATTCTCTCTATCACGTGACAAGTTTCTACTTTTCGTGCATGTTAAATTTTCACCTACAACAAGCAACAATCTTGTTAACAGGGGTACTTTCCTACATAATTTTAACATAAAAAACTCATCTGAAAGGTTTGGTTTATGAAATATGAGAGATTTGAGTACTCTGATGAGAACGAGATGCTATGGGTTGATTTGTTACG
>NW_021463323.1:0-236 GCF_001605985.2 Dendrobium catenatum
TAGACATAGCTTTTCTCTCCGCCGCCAATGTCAACTTATACACTATATTTCCAAGAAGGATCCCTACGCAATGACGAAGACCCCTTTTCCTTGCCTCTTACCATGATCCCTAATGAAAGAATCGAAAATTACACAAAAAATTTCCAAAAATCTAAAACCCTAAAATTTCTTTCACTTCAAAAACCTAACCAAAAAGTAAAAAAAAAAAATACCTAAAATCCTTTGTGGACTTCTCC
>NW_021463324.1:0-217 GCF_001605985.2 Dendrobium catenatum
GCACCATCCTAGTTTAATCCAATATTCTTTTCTCTTAGGTTAGGATTCTTCATTTTCATAGGATTAGATGTGATAGTCGTGTACAACGCCCTTCGTGGAACAATACTAGTTTAATCCAGTTTTCTTTTCATTTAGGTTACGATTCTTATGTTCCTGAGGATTAGACATGCTTGTGGTGGCTAATGTCCTTTTTGGCACCATCTTAGCTTAATCCAAT
>NW_021463325.1:0-266 GCF_001605985.2 Dendrobium catenatum
CACTTAGGCTTAACAACCTAATTACTAGACTCAACAATAATGATAGATATTCCATCTCCTAGCCTCTTTAGCTAGTAAGACTTTGGCCCAAAGACTTCTCCTTAGAGTTATTCTCAAAGAGCTCCACAACCATAATACGGAGGATCTAAGGTGTAAGCTGATAAGCAACCATACAAAACCCCTCACACCCCTTATACCCTCAAGGAAAACCCTCCCTTATCCTCACCTCCTCTCTCTCCTAAGTGGTTTTGACACCCTATTACAGG
>NW_021463326.1:0-266 GCF_001605985.2 Dendrobium catenatum
AGAGAAGGTGTGGGGCCTTACGTTCAGTGAGGTCCCCCTCACTTTTCTCATGGGTAGCATAAAAATTCAGGTAAGGAACTTCTCTGTTAACATTCACTTTTCATTGAGATCTGTATCTTTTGTATATAAGTTTCTATGGATTATAGAGACTAATGAACACAAATCTAGAAATAAATGGCTTTGGATTCCTCATACTAATTTATACATGGAAATTCTGTTCCAATATTGTTCAAAACGCAACGCACATTGACAGTGTGCAGAGTTGC
>NW_021463327.1:0-486 GCF_001605985.2 Dendrobium catenatum
GAACCACACGAGCGGAACCCTTTCGGAGACCCACAGTAGGGTTGTAAATGAATCAAGTCTAGCTCAAGTCATCCCTAATGTGAGTTTGAGCTTGATTAATTAATTCAGTTCAAGCTCGAGCTTAATTCTACAAGTTTGAGCCAGCTCGCAAGCCGATACATTTGTTATGAAAGAAAAAAAACGGTCAATATTCAAATAATTATTGAAATGTTAAAATGAATAAGAAAGTAAAATAGAAATAATAAATAATTACTTGATATAAGGAAATGAGGCATGTTTTTTTAAATATTTTTAATAGCTTTAAACTTAAACACCTAAATTCTAATAAATTGTAAATGTTTTTTTTTTTTTATTTATATTATTCACACGAGCCAACAAATTGAGTTAAGAGCCAACAAATTGAGTTATGGTTAGCTCAATCTTAACTCATTAGCTCATTGAGCTCGACTCTCATTTATCAAGCGATCAACTTGACCCACTTACACT
>NW_021463328.1:0-265 GCF_001605985.2 Dendrobium catenatum
CAGTGCTGAGCTTATATGTGTCCATTTTAAGGTCTGTCACAGTCTTTTCATTCATCACTTTGACTAATGCAATAGGATATACAAGGAATCTTTTTTTTTTTTTGGGTAAAGTTGGGGCCTAGGCCCGTATTATTGATGAAAAAGAGTTACAAAAAGAAAGTAAAAGGTTGTCAGCCAACAGATTGAGAAAACAACCAAGACCTATCAGCAAAAAAAAGGCTGCTTAAAAACAAAAAACAAGAGTAAAATAATGGAAAAAAAGGAC
>NW_021463329.1:0-347 GCF_001605985.2 Dendrobium catenatum
AATCACAAAACTAAAATTACCCATGGCCCTCTCCTCCTGCCTTCTCCTGGTCAACTATACAATCACCACCCCCAAGTCTGCCACCGGCGAATCCTCCCCTTCCTCCACTACCTTTGACACTGACGTCATCATGATCTTTTCCATCCTTCTCATAGCCCTCATCTAAGCTCTCGGACTCAATGCGCTCGTCAGTTGTATTTTCCGCATCTCCGGCACCTCTAGTCAGTCAATCCCCGTCCTCCTCCCCGGCGCCGCCTCTCGACGATGAGCCATCAGCAAGGTCCCAGTCGAGTTCTTCTTGCATGGTCTTAAGTTGGTCGATTCCGACTCGAAGTGTGCCATTTGTC
>NW_021463330.1:0-204 GCF_001605985.2 Dendrobium catenatum
TGAAATCAGAGTTCATATGATCCCGAAATTAATTTCGAAAGTTTCCAATTTGATTTTGCATCGAGATTCGTGCCCGATCAAGATAATTTTTTGAGGATATATCAGGCCTAAATATTAAAAAAAAAAAACTTGAGCAATTTGATTTATTAAAGGTTGACAAAAGAAGAAAAAAAAATTTAGGGTGTGTAATTACCCATCCCCAGC
>NW_021463331.1:0-209 GCF_001605985.2 Dendrobium catenatum
AAAGATTTGAACACCTATTCTATTGATAACTTACTTGTTTCACTTATTGCTTACGAGCAAGGGGTGAATCAAAGAAATGTTGATGCAGGCAAAAAGAAAAAGGAGAAAACAATTGCATTGAAGGCACACAAATCAGATTCTGAATCTTCCGGGTATGAAAGCGATGAAATTGCCTTCATCACAAGGCAATTCAAAAGCTTTCCAAGGAA
>NW_021463332.1:0-295 GCF_001605985.2 Dendrobium catenatum
AATTAGATCGTCTGTACGATATTACAATCGTCCAGGACAAAATTTTTCCTTTTCTTAAACGTCGGGACGATTGAATATAGCGGTTGAGTGGATAAGACAGTTTTTAATATGGATTTCATATGTACAAAATTTTGGTTCGTCCAGACGAACAGATGTCGTTTCAGTGTAGGGGACGGTTTTCAAGAGACATTTAAACGAGTTATTTTTAGATCGTCTGTACGAACTTTTGTTCGTATGTACGATCGGTCAAGTCAAAAGTCTGTACGAAGGGACGCATCGTAAGTTGTGTTGATTA
>NW_021463333.1:0-335 GCF_001605985.2 Dendrobium catenatum
ATTCGTGTCGAGCGTAGAGGCCTACGATCGTTTTGTCTTACGGGATAGTGCGGCCGTACCCTCTGCGTTCGTACCCCACGAGCGGTGCTCTTTCGGAGGTCCACACGTGGCACCTGTTGTGAGACCTCATTCCCTTACTATTCCTCTCTAGATTGGATTTTCCTCACAGGATCGGCCGGGACGATATTAAGATCGTCCAGGCCGATCAGTGTACTGAAAACGGCTATTTCCTGGATCGTCCCGAGGACCGCCCTGGGAACCGTCCAGGCCGATGGATTTTGGTCTGATCATCCCAGGTTGATCTTGCGATCGGCCGGGCCGATCAGCCTTATGAT
>NW_021463334.1:0-2097 GCF_001605985.2 Dendrobium catenatum
ACAACTGAAAATCAACTGGCTGGCATCTTTACTAAACCACTGGCCTTCGACACTTTCATCTCTTTAAGGACCAAATTGGGCGTGAATGACATAAATGCATGAACTTGATCTTTTACTTTCTTCTTTTTGCTTTTGTTCTTTTTTATTTTTGATTTGCTTTTCCTTTTTACTCTTTGTAATTATTTTCTTTATTTTGCTTTACTTTCAATTTTTTGTTTGATTTATTTTACTTTCATGTTCTTTTAATCATCGTTGAAATGATATCATATGCCTTGTCCTTAGTTTTGAAAATTTTTAGTCAATGTTTTATATCTCTTAATCTATTAGATGGTAAAAATATATTGTTAATTGTGTCACTTTCTCTAATCTATTTTAGTGGAACAGCTTTCTTTTCTAATCAAAAATCTAATTCAAATTAACAATTATGTGTGAAATTAAGATATTTTTTAACCTTGCCAAAGTAAATCTATCTTATATTTATAATGATCAAAGTCTTTTTAGCACATCAAGATTCCTCGTTACTCTTGTTATTGGTTATTAATTCTATTTTGTGAATTGTTCTTCCCTATGTTAGAGAAAGAACTCCTATTCTCTAATATCTAGAATATTTACTCACAACTAAGATTATTTTTAAGAGTTTTTGAAAGAGAATGAAGCTTGCAAAAATAAAATAAAAATTTTGGCCAATGATGCCAACAAAAGATGCGCAATGACGCCAAAATTGAAAAAAAAAATATACACAAAGTATATCAAAAATCAAAAGATGCACAAAGCGCCATTCAATTGACAAGAGGCATAAAATGAGCCCACCAAAAGCAAGCTCTTCTCTCCTTTCAAATCTTTTAAAACTTAGAAGATTTCATATATCAAAGGCTTGATTTCGATTGCTTTGTGATTGTGACAAATTCACTTTAGTTCATTATTCTATAAGAGATTTTTTCTAGAAATAAGTAATGAATGGATCTTTTTTTTTTTTCTATCCAATTGAATTCTTTGAGTTAGGTCATTGATTTCCAAAGACAATTCTACCCTAAAAGAAAGTCCGAGCTAAGGGTAATCATGATCGGATATTATACCGTTTTATGGATTTTTTTATGTTGATTTATTAGCTCACAAAATTTTTACAAATGAATCACATGGAGAACTACATCATGTTCATGCCTTGGTTAAAAAAAAAACTTTTGATTTTTTTCTTAGTTTCCTCCTCCTTTTTGATATGTCAAAAGGGGGAGAGGGGTTCTTTTGTATGCTTGCACTTTCAATTTCATATTTTATACTACTATTTTTGGATTAATTGTAAAAGTGTTTGTCATCATCAACAAGGGGGAGATTATTGCAGATTTCATGAATTATGTTTTAATGATTAGCAAACACTCTTGCTTCTTTTCGACTGCCTTTACTATTGATATTTTTAAGATTCAAAGATCAAACGGAAATCAGAATCAACTTAAGACTGGGTAGATTAGGGTTGAGTCTGTCTGTAATTTTCTTTTTTCTTCCTTGAGTCAATTGTAATTATTTGAAGTGACTGATGTTAAGTAACCCTACACACACACACTTGAGAGATTTAGAACTTGTGATTTTAATCACATCGTCCTGGACGATATTTATATCGTCCTGAACGATCGAGTTCAAAATAGAAGATCTAATCAGGATTTTAGTTAAGGCAGCCGTAACTAACTAATCAGCCTAGATGATACCTGTATCGGCCAGGAAGATATGCTCAATACTGAAAGAAATTGCCGCCATAATCAATTTAGGTATTCTGTATTTTTGGAAATCGTCCAGGATGATTCTTTGATCAGCCTGGACGATATTGTATAATTATGCCTGAATTGATCCGACAATCATGGGAGTAATTAAGGATGATTGATACAATCACATCGTCCTGGACGATCACAAGATCATCTTGGAAGGTCCATTCAAAAACCCTTGGTTTCTCTTGGCCGATTTGGATCGAACAGCTCAAATTAAGGGCAATGCTTTGGACGATTTTCCTCTGAATTGAACTGATCGTCCGGGATGATCTTGAGATCGTCTGGGACAATCAAGCAAATTTTCAATCGTCTAGTTTGCATTCAGGGCGATGCTCTGGCC
>NW_021463335.1:0-277 GCF_001605985.2 Dendrobium catenatum
ATTAACAATACATATAATTTGGATCTTGTTTGACAGTACAATCGTTGGCATTGGCAAGAGAATTCAAAAGATGAATTAGAAGAGGATCTATAATCGAAAACTCTCCATCTCATTTCAGGTGATTTTAGCCACTTTACTACTTTAATAATGTTATAACATAACTAATAGCTTCCAGTAGCTACCATTATATTTATATTGAACTAAGTAGTCGCTAGCAGTAAGCATGATTTTATTATCCCATTTTAATTCATGAGAAATGATTTGATCAATTTCAACC
>NW_021463336.1:0-244 GCF_001605985.2 Dendrobium catenatum
TTATGAATCTAACCTATAAAGCAAAACAGTGAGAAAGTTATTCAAAACAAAACCCTTAGTAATTATCAAATAGTCATATTTCATATTATGAGTTTTAAAAAAAATTAGAAAGAATGCGGATTTCAAACATTTATATATTTAAACTATGATTTTGAACTAAAATTATTCAATAATTTATGAATATAAATTTTAAAATATCAACATGAGATATTATAGATAAAGTATATTATTATTTTAAATAAAA
>NW_021463337.1:0-339 GCF_001605985.2 Dendrobium catenatum
CTCTGAGTATTGTACTAATACCAATAGTGTCTCTCCGTTTGCACCCACAGCAAGGCGGAGAAGCCTTTACAAACACTCTTTTCATCACTACCCGGTGCGGTAGAGAACTGTCGTCCTTTTACACTTTCCCTAGTATTGACAGAGAACCGTCATCCTTTCACACTCTCCTAGTATGGGCAGAAAACACTTCATCTTTTTACACTCTTCTAGTGTGGGCAGAGAACCCTTCATCCTTTCACACTCTCCTATGAAAGTTCGTTAGGGATGTTAAGCCCTATAGAACTGGCCCAAGCTAACCAAGAGGGGTGAATTGCTATTTTAAAAATTTCTTTTAACAAA
>NW_021463338.1:0-498 GCF_001605985.2 Dendrobium catenatum
ATGCTTGACGGGGTCTGAATTGATTTGATTTAATTTTTATTTAATTAAATTGATTTAATTTAATTAAATTGGAGTCTAATTTGAGTCGATTTTGTCTCGACGTCGATCGACTAAGTTGATCGAGCGCGATCGAGCCTAGTCGGACTCGATCGGGGTCGGGTCGGTGCGAAAATATTCGTCAACACAGGCGAGCTCCCCTGTTGCTTCCGATCAAATTGTCGTAACTTCCGTCCCGACCGGAAGAGAAAGTCGTCGAATGAGAGAAAGAGAGCGGGAGAGAGAGAGCGAATTCGGGAGATCCAGAGAAAAAACAGCCGCGAATGAGAGCCAATGCGCTCATTTTAACGACCCGAGTGAGATCGTGGGGTGAAGTGACTTCGACGTGCGTAGGTCGTGGGCGTAGAGATTGAGTAACGTGGCCGGACAGGAATGCACGACCTTTCCCCCTTTTTTTGTATTTTATTACAGGTTAACATGATGTTTACAGGCTATAATTTT
>NW_021463339.1:0-335 GCF_001605985.2 Dendrobium catenatum
GAGTTGGCTTAGCCCGGCTAAGAAAAGCGTGCACCAGGCTTACCTGCCTCGTTGCATGTGTCGCACCGGGTTCCCTCCTACCACGCTAAGAAAAGCATGCATAGGTGGTTGACCGGCTCGTCATACACACCGATGACAGGATTTTGGACTCAAGTGCCGCTCACCTACCTCGTTGTAGGTGTCGCACCAGGTTCCCTCCTACCATGTTAAGAAAAGCGTGTATAGGTGGTATGCCGGCTCGACACACACATTGAGGTAAGAGAGGGATTTTTAAATTAATTATAATTATCTTTTATTAATTATATTTAATTACAATTAATTATAGTAATTAAATT
>NW_021463340.1:0-468 GCF_001605985.2 Dendrobium catenatum
CTGGAGTGCGTTTCCAGCCAAATTGAAGGCTAATCACGTCCAGTCTTCTCCAGCTTGATCCACTACTCCTCTGGTCGTGGTGTGTTCAACAAAAATAATCGTGGATAGACAACAAGCTCAGAGAACAATAGATCTCTTGAATCCACTGGTGGATTGAAGTAAAAACTTAAACCTAGCTTAAGACACTTAATTTTAATTAACTTCTTGAAAAGTGCCTTTTAATCTATGGTTTTGATTCCCCATATAATATGTTTATGATTTCAATTCATGTTTAAAATTTCACTTAAAATGATTGAGCGGATTGCGAGAACGAGTTGATTATCTAGTTTCAGGGCTATTTCGATAGCCCCTTACGTATGTACGACATCCAGATGATTTCATTGTTCCATGGTCCGTCCAACCGTGTATCAGTGAGCGATCGAGCATACACACGTCTGCGTCGATCAGATCCATTGATTATGAACCACG
>NW_021463341.1:0-370 GCF_001605985.2 Dendrobium catenatum
GCATATACAGATAGCATATCAATTCAGAAGAAATCCGAACGAATTCAGAAATCAGATAAAAATCGGGCAGCACAACGGCTGTATACAGAATTTACACAATTTTTCCTGAAAAAATAACAGAATACCAAATTCGCACAGAATATAGATAACAACATTTCAGAACATTTATTCTATTGCCACAATATTTAATCTCATCACAGTAAAATACAGGCGAAATAAAACACCGCCGAATTCAAAATACCCGAACAAAAATATCTAGAAAATAACCAAAATGTGCACACTCGGCACTTCAACAACATACGAAAACTTACGCGGTAAAAACTGAACCAGTCAGAAAATACGGACGAAATTAGTTAACAAAAATGAAATC
>NW_021463342.1:0-320 GCF_001605985.2 Dendrobium catenatum
TTTGCCTAAAGTTTCAACCTTAGTGCGTGATGCCCGTTTCATCTAGCATGTGTTAAGAACTTCCATTATACCTAAAGCTGGTGATAGAGTCAACATCACTCCTCTTCTTTCTACTGTTACCTACTTGATTATGACTAGACAACCTATAAATGAGGCCAAACTCCTAATTGACTACATTTATGGTCTCTCAGAAATTGGTCATGTTGATCATAAAAAGAAGAAGAACATAGCCTTAGGACATCTGATTGCTTATATTTTAGAAAACAAGTATGATTTAACTCATTCTGAACAAGACTTTGAAGAACCACTCTACTACAACG
>NW_021463343.1:0-240 GCF_001605985.2 Dendrobium catenatum
TGGAAAGTGGGATAGAGGGAGATTGAGAGAGAGAGAGAGAGAGAGAGGGAGAGTGAATGGGAGAGAGAGAGAGAGAGAGAGAGAGAGAGAGAGAGAGAGAGAGAGAGAGAGAGAGAGAGAGAGAAAGAGAGAGAGAGAGAGAGGGAGGGAGATTGAGAGAGAGATGGAGGAAGAGAGAGGGATGGAGATTGAGAGAGAGGGAGAGAGAGAGAGATACATTAGAGATGGGATGAGAGAGAG
>NW_021463344.1:0-252 GCF_001605985.2 Dendrobium catenatum
TCATCCTGGCCAATCAGTTCAAATCAGAGGCAAATCATCCTGAGCATCGCCTTATTTTTGAGCTGGCCGATATTTATCGTCCTGAAGTAACTTAAGGATTTTGAATGGATCGTTAGGGCCGATCCTGCGATCATCCAGGATGAGATGATCGTATCAGTCATCCTTAATTACTCCCTTAATTTCCTGATCAATTAAGGCATAATTTTGTAATTTTGTCCGGGCCGATCCAGGGATCGTCCTGGCCGATAATTT
>NW_021463345.1:0-203 GCF_001605985.2 Dendrobium catenatum
CTTGTTCTTCAGAATATCCATCATGTTCCGAATCTTTCTTTTAACTTATTATCCCTTTATCAATTAACTCAAGATAACAACTGCATTGTTTCTTTCTATGCCAATGGATACCAAATAAAGGATATGAAGAGCAATCGACTTATTCTTCAAGGTCCTTGCCATAATGTCCGTCCGTTCGGCCAAACCTCCTGATCTCGCTCTTC
>NW_021463346.1:0-370 GCF_001605985.2 Dendrobium catenatum
TGTCAGTGCTGGTTTACATGCTAGTTTACCTGTTTCTTTTAAAAGATCTTTGATGTATTTCTATTGTGAAATGAAGATTCATTTGTTGGAGTGAGCTACTTCAATTTCGAGGAAGTATTTTAGTCTACCAAGTTCTTTGATGTCAAATTCCTTAGTAAGACTTTTCCTTAAATTGGCTTTCTCCTCTTCATTATCTCCAGTCAAAATAATATCATCAACATACACTAGTAAGATTGTGACTCCCCCTGAGTCTGAGTGTTTGAAGATTAATGTATGATCCCTTTGACTCTGTCGATACCCATTATGGAGCATGAATTTAGAGAACCTTCCGAACTAGGCCCTTTGATGTAGACAAAGGGGGGGGGGGGGG
>NW_021463347.1:0-301 GCF_001605985.2 Dendrobium catenatum
CTTCCTTTCAGCTACCCCGTTCTGCTGAGGGGTCCTAAAAGCTAAAAAATTGTTGCTAATCCCCTTGTCCTCACAAAAAATCTCCAAATCTTTCATTCTCAAACTCTCCCCCAAGATAACTATGGATGGTCAAAATCTCACAACCTAGCTTTTTTCTGAATCCAAGTAGAAAATGTTTTAAACTCCTCAAAAGACTCATTTTTATGTGAAAGTAATCTAGTCCAAGTGAACCTCGAGTAGTCATCAACAATCACAAATCTATAGCCTTTCCCTCCCAAGCTGGCAGTGCTAATGGGTCCAA
>NW_021463348.1:0-246 GCF_001605985.2 Dendrobium catenatum
GTTACTCCTAACTACATTAGATATGCCTTAAGGTTTTCTAATTGTGTGACAAACCTACATGAATTTGCTAGACAATTTCAAGGGGGTTCCCCATGTTCTAATGAGCAAAAATGTTATAAATTTTAGATATGTCTGCCTCATCAATCTTAAGGGATGAATAAGTAGGCGATCTATCTTGACGGCTCTCAATTGCTTTATTTGGTAGAGTGAGTTGATCTTGTTGACAAATTCATTATGATGGTGGTG
>NW_021463349.1:0-480 GCF_001605985.2 Dendrobium catenatum
AAACGTCCATGTTTTTCTAAGGGTTCCTCTACTAGAAGCGATAGGGATGACAAATTTTTATCTAAGGAAAATAAGGATGCCTGCTTTAGGTATTCTACTGCCAAAATCACCCCTTGTAGACTTCTCATTTAGGGTGATCTTCAGTTTTTTGTCATGCCCTTATTTGCTTCGACTCAACTCTCATTCATTCTTACTCTCATTTATGCCTACCATAAATAGACTTTCCAATACTTCTTGTTCAACATGAGATTTAATGAGGACGACTCTAGAATTACTTCTTATGTTTTAAAACAACAAGTAGAGATTACCAAGGAAGATTTAGGTAACTATCTCCACTTGAGAACCCAAAAGATTCGAGCCCACACTTTGACCTCAAGAGCTGATTTTGATTGGTTAGAAATTAATCAAACTCTTAGATGTGTCTCTCAAGTGTGTCATTTAGCTAGAGTTTACACTTTGAATCAAAATGTTTGGATCATC
>NW_021463350.1:0-1309 GCF_001605985.2 Dendrobium catenatum
TGACTGTGTAATTGCCGGATTAATAAATCCAGAAATTGAAGGGAGCTTCAAAAATTCATAACTCCCTGCACACTTGTCCAAATTAGGTGTTCTTAGGCTCATTGGAAAGGTCTCAGGGAGCTATATAAAAGCTTTATGGTTCCAGACCCTGGTTAGGTCAGTGTTAGGCTTAATTTTAATTTGAGCATTTTATGAATTTCCTTAATTACTTTTTAAATACAAGTCCAATAGGTATGGAATTTTGGGAGATTGAAATTGGGCATCTTTCTAACATGTCGAAATTTTATCTCCCCATTTTAACTTGTTCAAGGGCATTTTCCCTAATTTTTAAGTTTAAGGGTCATGGTTTTACCCTTAAATTCAAAAGGGGATATAGACCTATCCAATGGGATTTAGGGTGTGATTTTTGGTGTGTTGATGATGTGTAAGATGAGGAGTGTAGAGCCACTTATCTTGCCCCAATCTAAGCCTAGGATAGACCCCTATAGTGATTTGAAGGTGACTTAAAGCTCACCTTGGGTGGTTTGGTTAAACACCTTAGAGTATTCCATTTGAGCTCAAATTTGGTGGGTTTAGTCCCTATGTTCAGGTGATCATATGGTCCAAAGTTCATCAAATGTGGAGTTCATTTGGTTCCCCAAGTAGGAGCCTAAAAAATCCTTCTTAAAAATGGCATGTTAACCTTAATTAATTGATAATGAACTATTCTTAACTTATAAAATCCATTAAAATATCCTTAATTGTCCTTGATTAATCCCTTAATCAATAAGAATTGAAACCCTCTTAAATTGATCTCTAGATTTGTCTTAGCTTGACCCTTAGGTAATTAGGGTTTAATCAATTTTAATTAATCTTAAAAATCTTAAAAATCCCAAAGGGGTTTTAAACACTTGTTGATCTATCATTAGGTCATTTATGACCTTTGGAATTGATCCCAAGGAGTTTAGGGCTCATTTGGGTTCAAATCCTTAAGCAGCTCCCTTAGTTGAGATAGTTTGAAAATCCCTACGAACATGTAAAATTTCTAAAATTCACTGTTAATTATAGAAAATTTTGACTAATCAAACTTAATGGCTAATTACTCCAATTAGAATCTACTATTCCCTAAAAATATTAAATCTCCATAATTTGGTTAAAACCAAGGAATCAACACCTTAGGTAACTTTAGGTCAAATCGGGCCAAAACCTCTAAAAATCATAACTTTTCGTAGAAAACTTCAAATTGAGTGTACCACCTGTATAACAACTCATAATTAGGTCTAGTATTTGTTGAAAATCTGAAACCCTTAAGGTTAACCCTAGTTTTGAA
>NW_021463351.1:0-221 GCF_001605985.2 Dendrobium catenatum
ATCAGCCAGGACGATGCACATAAAATGCATCGGCCAGGTGAAATATTCTATCGGCCAGGACTATCATCATGATTGCAACAGAGTTTAATCATATCGTCCAGGATGATATATGATCGTCCAGGACGATATATGATCGTCCAGGACGATATATGATCGTCCAGGACGATGAGTTAGAGTAAGCACAAAAAAAGGTCAGCAGATGGATTTTGAAGATGATTTGT
>NW_021463352.1:0-381 GCF_001605985.2 Dendrobium catenatum
CCCAAATTCAAACCCAATTCCCAAATCCATGCCCATGTTGCTACTATATGTCAGATACTATGTATCTGATTGACGACTAGCCTTAATTGAAAGTTCTCTCTCTCGATCGAGAGGGGTAATTAACTATAGGGGCTTGCGCCTATAGGAATCCGGAACTCAAATCATAAAATCCTCGCAAAATGAGGGCAAAATCTCTGGGTAGTGTCTTATCTACAAACCCATCTGCCTTCCAAAATTTGCCCCAGAACTTAATCCGTTAAAACTCCCCCCTTGCTAAAGAAAAAGCAAACAGTCGGACAGATGCCGGGGCCGAATTTTCGGAACCCACACTACCAGAGCATTCTTCGTCTACTGCAATAATTTTCCAATGAGCTACTTGAG
>NW_021463353.1:0-219 GCF_001605985.2 Dendrobium catenatum
ATAAATCTAATGACATTAACTCTAGTGGGCTTAATCTAAATAATTTCTCTTTAGATCCGTTGGTTAATGATAATGATAATAGCCTTAATGTTTCTTCTTCTCTTCCTATTGCTAATTGTAATCCAGAATTTCAGGGAGAGGCCGAATGCTCTAGTAAAAACACGGATATCCTGACGTTGGAAAAATGGCATGCTGCCATCCCTGTTAATAGTTCTGATA
>NW_021463354.1:0-925 GCF_001605985.2 Dendrobium catenatum
TATTATTTTGAAATAATGTCTCAATCAGGTGAAAGTACAACACCAATGTTGGTAAATCCTCTAATATATTTGTATTTTGTGGAAGTAGTGAACCTGTAGGCACTATCACCGTGCACTATTTCACCGATAAGGAGATGACTGTTATCACATTGTATATCTTGCTGAACTGTGAAGAAGTTTAGCCATATCTCGAGTAAGTATGAGTTAATTTGTTCATATTTTCATTATTCTTATAAACTTTATTCTAAACTCAAAATGGTTTGTAGGAGGTTCATTGATGGTTTAAGTGCATCAGAAGAAGGAGAAGTCCAGAAGATAGTGGAGAAATAATTCACTACTTGGTTTAAAAATACGGTATATTTTGAATAATTAGTCTTAATTAGTTATTTATATAATTACTTAATATTATTTATGTCTTTACCCACTTCCGAAGCCAGTAGCCCGCAGTTCTACTTAGCAGACCCCTGATTTCATTCACCAGATCCCGGGCAGAGTACTCCTTTCTACCCATACTACGCACCCCCACCTTATATCGGTGCCCCTCCTACTTATCCATTTCCACCATATGCTCCACCATACTATCCCCCACCACCCCATCAGCCTTCTTCAGCTGGACGTTCAACAGCAGCTGAACCTTCGACACCAGCTGCACCAGAGCAGGCGATAGATGGTAGAATGTTGATAGCACCTGAGGCTGACACGTACGTACTTCATCTTTTATTTAAGCTAATGAATATTTATATTATATATTTGTTTCACATAATTTTTTTTTGTAGGTTCTACCCATCAAAATAACCGACGCATAAAATACGGGACATCATACGGAGCAGGTTTGACGCTCTTTACGTTTCTTGGAAGAAAGTCCCGAAAGAAGTCCGGGAAATGTGATTTAGAGAGTTTGAGGTATTTTTGGGTTTTAGTTTTT
>NW_021463355.1:0-304 GCF_001605985.2 Dendrobium catenatum
TCATCCTTTCACACTCTCCTAGTGTGGGCAGAGAACTCTTCGGCTATTCATACTCTCCTAGTGTGGACAGAGAACCGTTCATCCTTTCACACTCTCCTAGTGTGGGCAAAGAACCCGTCGTACTTTCACACTCTCCTAGTGTGGGCAGAGAACCCTTCATCTGTTCACACTCTCCTAGTGTGGGCAGAGAACCCTTCGGCTGTTCACACTCTCCAAGTGTCGGCAGAGAACCGGATCTCCTTGACATATCTTCTTTACAAGAAATCTAGAAGGAAGAAAGAAAAGAGTGAAATAAACACCAATC
>NW_021463356.1:0-1017 GCF_001605985.2 Dendrobium catenatum
TGAAATTCCTGCAACAGATGGGGAATGTGTATGGAAGGTCGTGGCATCACGAACCTCCCCTGATACAATAGTCTCCCCCCTTCAATGTAGTAACCAGGACGACTACTTTTGTCCTTCTCCAGATCCTCCCTGATCTTCCTCAGCTCCTCGTTCAGCATACTTTCTTCTTTGATGGCCCCCCAGTCTACTATCAATGGCACCGACACAACCAACTTCTGAATCTCCCCAACACATCTGGATAAAGCATCGGCCGCCTTATTCTCCAAACCAGGCTTATATTGGATCTCAAAATCATAGCCTAATAGTTTGGATAACCACCTCTGATGCTCTTCGGACACCATTCTTTGCTCTAACAAATACTTCAAGCTCCTCTGATCAGTCCGTACGATGAAGTGTCTTCCCAAGAGGTACGGTCGCCACTTTTGGATTGCCAAAATAATGGCCATCAGCTCTCTTTCATACACTGACTTCAATCTAGCTCTAGCTGAAAGCACTTGACTGAAGTACGCTACTGGCCTGTGATTCTGCATCAGCACCGCCCCTAGCCTATATCCTGAGGCATCTGTCTCTACTACAAAAGCCTTATCAAAGTCTGGAAGAGCTAGAACAGGGACCGTCTTCATGGCTTCCTTCAACCTCTCGAACGCCTGGGTGGCTGCCTCTCCCCAGCAAAAATTGTCCTTCTTCAGCTGTTCGGTCAAAGGCCAGGCAATGGTACTGTATCCCTTCACGAACTTCCTGTAGTATTGATGCGGGCAAAAGATATAGGGAGCCTATATCCTTCGCCTACAAAAGAGACACGACGGACTTCTAACGACGAAAATTGAGAAAAGATGAGAAAAGAGGGAAGAACAAACTCTTACATTTCAATTTAAACTAAACAAGTAAAAAAAAACTATGACGACGACTTACAAACAACACGTCAGACACCCTAAAGTTGCTGCACTTTGAGAAGAAGGATACAGGTGGAGCGGCACTTTCGGAGAGACGAAAGAGATTAGAAGCCCGAGAAGAAAG
>NW_021463357.1:0-552 GCF_001605985.2 Dendrobium catenatum
TTTCCCCTACACCTTCCGCTAGTGTTCGTGGCGCACCACCCTTAGATAGGCGCTCTGTACAAGAGCTGCACACTCTCTATATGCCAGCATAATCTGCTTGGCATGCATCGTTGTTCCATAGTGTCGGTGTCCCACAGAGTACTGACATACAAGGTCCTGTGGAATCCACTATGGACGATGAGATCATGCCAGTTCCCCGGTACTTTTCCCCTGCTGTAGATAATTTTGTTGAGCGAGGCATTATCCCTTCGACTTGGTCAGGTAGACAGGCCCAACAGTAGGCCCGTATTTGGCGAACTGATTTTCCTCGAACTGGGCAGGGTATAGGCTATTCTCAAGAGAATCAGTCCCCTCCCGCCAACATTCATGCTGTTTCTCATTCTTATCCGGTCGTTTCCATCTCCGACGATGAAGACCAGGAGGAGAATGAGGACAGGGTCCTTGAAGCTCCACGAGAATTCAAAGATGGCGCCAGTTCTGCCATGGATGAATTGTGTGAGATTAATCTGGGCACCGAATCAGATCCTCGGCCTATCTTTCATAGTGCTTTGC
>NW_021463358.1:0-389 GCF_001605985.2 Dendrobium catenatum
GCAAAACCGAAATTGTCTAAACCTAAGGCGTATCATAATATTAAAAAAAAAGGGATGCTCACAGCAAAAGTTTCAAATAAAAGAGGAGCCTCAAGTGAAAAAATAGGTTTAATAGAAACAAGTAAATGAGGATGATCACAAGAGATATGATTAAAGGTTTGATTGATTGTGACAATTTTTATATGCTTTGCTTTTAAGATAGTAATCATTATTATGTTTGCATAATGTTTTTTTTTCTTTCCGCTCTACTTCTCAGATATTTTTGTGATGGTAATTTGTTTTTTCCAACTTTAGTAGCAAAGTTATTTTATCTACAGTAATTTTACAATCAATTTTATAAAATACTGTAACCATCATGAACAAAGTCAAAGATGTCAACAACTGCATTA
>NW_021463359.1:0-518 GCF_001605985.2 Dendrobium catenatum
AAAAAGAGAAAAAAAAGAATTGTGCAAGATAAAATTTGAATGTTAATTTGCTTATAGAAATTTATTGCCCAAGTGTGCTATAGATATTTGTGATCAAAATGTTGGATGTATAACCATTTATTTTTGGAATGCAAGGCATTAACAGAAAAATTCATCAATCAGCTGAATTTTTTCATCAATGTGGTCTGACAAGTACGTTCCTTTATATTAGAGAGGATGTTTTGTTTTTCATATTCCAAACACTAAAATCAACAATATCTTACATGAAATAAGATTACTATTGATCAATATCATTGAACATTCATGACAAAATATTGGTACTGGATCTCACATGGTGAGTGCAAGCCACATTCTAACTCTCATTACGGCCCTAAAAGTTTTAATATAGTTGAGGCATAAAATATAAGGACGTTCGAGGACATGATTTATGACAAGGTTTTAGCAACAAAAAATTTTCAAGTGATATGGGACTAAAAAGAAACGTTGAGATGTGTATAAGGCTATAAGCTCATAACATA
>NW_021463360.1:0-204 GCF_001605985.2 Dendrobium catenatum
TCACTCTCCAACAATTCCACTTTTCATTTCTTATTTTTAAGACTCACACATTTTCCACTTTCAAAAACTCCCCAAAAGATATGCATTTTTACTTTAAAGGAAAACGCACTTTTCCAATATCACACACTTTTACCTTTAAAACATATACTTTCATTTTTTGGAAACCCAAAATTTACTTTCTAAACCCTACACACTTTTACCTTT
>NW_021463361.1:0-1360 GCF_001605985.2 Dendrobium catenatum
AGATTAATTATAACTAATGTAAATTAATTAATATAATTAATAAAAAAAAAACTAATCTCTCCCTCTCTATCCTCTCTGGCTTGGCTGAGTTACAGGATTTGGCTGAATAAGAGCGTGACAAGGGAGAAAGTTACCTTCACAGCCGAGCTCCAGTTGTTGCTTCCGATCAAACAGGAAGGGAACGTCGACGAAAGAGCGACGTCAAACAGCAACGGGGAGTCGGGGTAGCGGCGCAGAAGGGAGAAAGTTACATACACAGCAAGCTAGCTCCCGTGTTGCTTCAGATCAGACTGGGAGGAAAAGCAGTCGAGCGAGCAAAGTCGAGCGGCTACGAGGGGTCGAAGAAGCAACGAAAGGGAGAAAGTTAACTTCACGCCAGCGAGCTCCGGTTCGGGCGTCTGATCAAAATGTCGTTACTTCCGATCCCGGAGGAATGGAAAGTCGTCGATGGGAGCGAGGTCGGCTTCAGGTTTGGCCTTCAACTTCTCTCTCTCTCTCTCTCTCTCTCTCTCTCTCTCTCTCTCTCTCTCTCTCTCTCTCTCTCTCTCTCTCGGGTCGGCAGAACCAGGAGGCTAGCGGCGGAGAGAGGTCGGCACGGGCAGGGGCTTGACGGGATAAGTTCGGCTTGAACAGAGGCTCGCAGATTTGATCGGAGAAAGATTGGTGAAGTTCGGAGGGGTCGTATGGGAGCAGAGAAGATCGGGGATGGGAAATGGAGTTGAGTGTCGTGGGAGAGGAATGAGCAAAAGGCATCGTTCTCATCTCCCTTTTATAGACCGAGCAGTCGACAGAAATGAGTCGATCTCGCGGGATATCCGGACTGCTTCGACGCCGTTTGTAGAATCAGGTACTGTAGCAGTCGGCGGTTTCAGCAAGATTTACGGGTTCGACAGTCCGAGGTATGCGATGTTTTCAGCTGGATTCACGGGATTCGCTCAGGTATTTCGACGGTGCCGAGGTATTGAGCGGGATTTCGGGGATTTGCGGCAGAGGAAATATTTTGTTTTTGTTTCCTTTGGACATTATCCGAAGGTCAACAATTATGATGATTGAAATCATCATAATGAAGGGCAATCATGAGGGAAGGGGGTGGGGGTGGGGATTGGCTAGGGAAGTGAATTGATGAGGGGAGGCTGGCAGTTGAATGGGGCAGGTAAGAGGTCGGCGGCAAGGTGGATATGGAGACGACGTGATGGTGGAAGTAGGAAGATGATGAAGATGGCGACTAGAAACAACAAGGAACAAAAACAAAAGATAAAAGATAAAACCGCGAGCCTTGGATTCTTCCGAAGACTGACGGGTGATACGTTGTCCTCCACCAAGGGACTTCAAGCCACGAGTCCGGACCCATCCTGCGGCT
>NW_021463362.1:0-2216 GCF_001605985.2 Dendrobium catenatum
AAATATGATATTCTAGTGTGACCTCTAACTGTCAGAAAACCCAACACCTTCGTCCGGCCAACCGATCCCAAATCTACACACTCGACCACAACCTCATATGCTGCACACACAACCGTCTCAGCCCACGATCAAAAACCGCACCACGAACACTCACGATCGTCAAACTCTCTCCACAACACAATAAAAAGAAATCCCTCCTCTCATTCGTTCACTCACGCATACAGAAAAAAGAAAAGTTTCGGAAGACTATCTCAGAAAACGAAGCCCCTTCCGATTCCCTCTCTTCGCAAATAGCCCACCGCCTCCTGCAATCACCGTCACTCTGCGTTTTCACTTTAACTCCCGACGACCCAAACCAAAAGCCAACGTCTGATCTGAACGACCTCGACCAGCCTAACTCCACCCATATCTCTGCAATCCAACCACCGCCCAGCTCCAAAACCTCGACGCCCCACACTACTCCCGCTGCCTCTTCTTGCCCAGCCGATTGCCGTCGACGTCAACCAACGACCGCCGACGAGCCCGTCCGACGCCGCCTCGACCCCAAGACCTAAGCCTCCCGTGCGTAACTCCCGTCCTCCCGGCTCATCCCACCTCTTTCCTTTTCCTGTTAATATATATAAAATATCAAAATTATTATTATCTAATAAATATTATTATTAAATAATTCTAAATAATAATATTAATTATATTATATTATATAATATTATAGTATAAATATATTATATACTATATAAATAAATTAAAGAGAGTAAAGAAGATGAGAGAGATAAAGTAGAAGAGAGATGAAAAAGGAAAAGTGATTCAAGCAGCAAATATTGTAAACATCGATCATCATCGAGGCAACCATTCATGTCAACAATTCAAAGCTTTTGAAGACCAATTTCGCGCCAATCAACGCCCCGAACCCTCGCCGTCGATTCCTCCGGCCGGGCGGACTTTAAAGGAGCAAAAGCCCTCTTACCTCCCCGGCGCCGGCGGAGTCAGTACACGCTCGGGAGGTTGCCGAAATTTCCTTATTAAATTTTGGACTTAGCCCAAATTTTAAAAATTGAGGAATGTGCCCCATTAATTTGCGAATTAATTGATTAATCCATTATTAAATTAAAGAATTAATTTTAATTAAATTTATTTAATCCATGATACAATCAATCGACAATAAGTAATCTTCTCAATCGGCAATCAACTACAATCTTCATCCAAGCATTGGCAACCATTCAATCTGCAACCGGTGATCATCAATGCTTTTGAAGACAATCTCCTCGCCGTCGATTTATTCCGGCCGAGTCGAGCACTCCCTTACCTCCCGGCACCGGGGAGGGGACGCCGGAAGGTTGCCGGATTTTTCAGTGACAGCGATGGACTTAAAACTAAATGAAATTTGACTTGATTGAACAAAAGACTTGAAGAAAATTTTAAACAATTAAAAGACCCTCACATAATAAAAAAAAAATTTATTATCCATATGAATCATGGTAGACATATCACTATTGAAATATGCTTCCTAAAGATCTCTGAAGGAGTTTTTTGGTCTAAATTGAATATGATGATTTTCGCTAATGAAATTGAAAATCTCATATATTTTGGTAATTGATGATCTCTATAAAGTTTGAGAATGATTACATTACGGATCATCCAAGAGTGATATCATCTAATAACAATTAAGCAGAATTGGGACTCTATGCTAAGATTAGATAACAGAACAATTGACAATTAATTGATATCCTACAACAAAAGACTTCTCTAGGTTTATTTATGAAAGTGCTTTGGAAATTCTTTGCTATGTAGAGATCGGTATATATCAACATTTAGCATCGCTTAAAGTCTTTATAGAACTGAACAAGGCCCACTAAAATTCACCTGTAAATGGAAATAAAGTATTTATAGTGCCCACTACAAATACACTACAATTCATCTATGAACAGGAATATGGAATTTGTAATGCCCAGAACAACTAGCATACAAGTTAGAACAAAGTGCTTGTATCAAATAAATTATTCAATTTATTGGAGAAAATATGAGAGTTTATAGTAAACAAGATAATTCTCCTACGAATATTAGCACGATCTCCTAATATCCATTGAACTAAATACACCCCTGCATGTGCTCCGACAGAACTATTAAAGTTACAAATTCAAATCATCGAGAATGCTGCGCAGGGTCAAATACTACAACCCGTATGTGCTCTAATCATCACATCTAAATCCTAAATCCAA
>NW_021463363.1:0-486 GCF_001605985.2 Dendrobium catenatum
AGCAATACCGAGCAATCTTGGGTCCGTTCCGGGTCAGATTGTCGGGGCGCGTGGTAAATAATGAAAATACGTGGCACGATTCTACTGGAGGCCGAATGTAGAGTTGCGTACGTTTACGGGACCAAATAAAAGTTCCTTGTGGGCACGTCTTCACCTCGGTTTATCGGTCGCTAAAGCTGACTTTTAATAATATTTTATCTGTATTTTTGCAATAGTACCCATCCCATCGCTCATATGGGTGTGATTAGCGTTGATAAATATGATTATGAGAGGAGTGTGACACGTCTCATCTTGCTTGATAGCTACACTATAACATAAATATTTAATTAATAAATACTTTCATAATTGGGGCAGTTTGGCCTGCTTAAAAAAGTTTTGATTAGTAAAAATAATACAAAGTATTTAAAATTTTTAAATTAATCGTAAAGAATGTAAAGTAATTATTTATATTTTTTTTTAATTTGAAGTTAATGAATGCATTATAAA
>NW_021463364.1:0-336 GCF_001605985.2 Dendrobium catenatum
TCTCACCAAGAAAAAGAGGCAATGGATAAGATTTAGCACGCGCGCGGGTCACTGAGACAGAGCAAAGTGCTGGATGTCAAGAAATAGGAGTTTTAGGGTGTGGGAGTGTATATTATTAGTTTTAGGTGTTATATATGTAAAAAAGCGACTTTTATGTGATATGAAGTTAAATCACCTCATGATCTAATTAATTATAATTAATATGATTTGATAAATTTAATGAAATATATAAGATGAAGTATATTTGTCATCATGATCTAATTAAATATAATAATATAATTAACATTATTTAGTGATGACCAAATTAAGTATTTAATCATTAATAAAATATTTTCT
>NW_021463365.1:0-966 GCF_001605985.2 Dendrobium catenatum
TAGTAGTGTTAAAAAAGTAATTTTGTATACAATCACCTTTAGAGCATCTCCAACCGAAAGTCATTCGTCCGTTTACCGCTCCCGTTATCGTCCATCCGAAAGGCAAATAGAAATGCATTTTTGCACTTTATCTCGGATTTGAATGGTGTGATTCTAATATAGGCGTAGCACTATTCACAAAAATATATTTTTTGGAGTAGAAAAGTAGATGAGAAAGAAAATACACAAAATATTCTATTCCAGTGTTAGAAATAGAGTTCAGTTGGAGATAAATTATTATTTGATTTGACAGTTGAAGTGAAAAATAAGTTGTTCGGCAGGAGATACCCTTATAAAAAATTACACACATCCCAAATAAACCCTTAACCTATTTATTAGGTTGGGGATATGCTCTAATTTTTCAAAGTCCAAACCCACCTTAAGAGATCTCATCCACCAGCAGACTAGTTCTTATCATACATTTTAAGATGAAAACTTTTATAACTTATAATAAATTTAATTTCAAATATTGATTATCCTCATCCACTCACACACAAAAATCAATCACACCTCTCTTTGCCACAATGATAAGGAAACCAATGGCACACTCAAACATATATAAACCCATATTTTTGAACCCGGCTCAACAACTCATTGATTATGAGCGTGATTAACTTCACAAGCATAGAATTCATCCAAGCCCTTAAGTCCCTAACTGTCATGCTCAGATAGAATTGAGGTTCGACAAATTACTTATATAAAAAAGTATAATTCAAATCTAATAACTCAGAAATTGAGCTCTCTTGTACTCTAAGAGTTGCATGCATGACAAGCATTTCTTTAAGAAGTATTCAACTACCCTTTTTTTATAGTACTCATAAATTCTGTTGGGAGTTCTTGATAGAACTCACCTAATATTCTTGCCAGGTGCACTTGCCCACCACTTGTACTAATCGCTCCATGATTCTCACCTAAGTGAATTGATGC
>NW_021463366.1:0-249 GCF_001605985.2 Dendrobium catenatum
TCAGCTCGAACTCAATAAGAAAATAAATAAATAAATTTAAATAAAATTTTAAAATTTTCACATTCACCTTCAATATAAAAAAATAATTAAAGAAATTTGATTCATTTACAATTATGCTTAAAAAATAGCAAATTTAGGTCGCCCCGATCAACTCCACTTTTTTTTTTATTTATATATAATGATAAACAAAACACATAGAACAAGCTAGCACAAGTACTCATTCTTACACCTAAACCACTAACTACAACA
>NW_021463367.1:0-324 GCF_001605985.2 Dendrobium catenatum
TCTAACATTCACCCTATTCAACACATAATAAGCTGTGTTATCCGCTTCAACCCAAAAGTATTTTGGAAGTGAATACTCAATAAGCATGGCTCTAGCGGCTTCCACTAAGGTCTGGTTCTTCCTTTCAGCTACCCCATTCTGCTGATGGGTCCTGGAGCTGAGAAGTTGTGGCTAATCCCCTTATCCTCACAAAAATCTCCAAATCTCTCATTTTCAAACTCTACCGCATGGTCACTATAGATGGTCAAGATCTCACAACCTAGCTTTTTCTGAATCCAGGTGAAGAAGGCCCTAAAATCATCAAAAGACTCATTTTTATGTCAC
>NW_021463368.1:0-2503 GCF_001605985.2 Dendrobium catenatum
ATCAAAGTTCACCCCATTTATTTGATTTAAAAATTAGTGAACATGTGATAAACTTTCATGACCATCAACCCTATGTAAAGCCTCATCCACCCCATCTAAATTCTTATTTTCCTTTGCATAAGAGTCATGAGGGACATTCAAACTACCATTGTTATCCTTAAACTTCAATCCCCCATTACTAAAGGAAAAACTAAGTCAATATAAGTAGGACCTTCCATAGACTCTATGTTTTTGTCAAGTTTGTTTAATTCCTTAATGGATTTATTAGAAGGTAAAGTTTTTATGTCATCACCAGTGGACGTATTATCAGGAATAAAATGATTACAGATATCAACTACTTTGTCATTAGATTCCCCATTAAAGGATTTAACCATATTTTTTGAATCCTTGGTGGTCTTGTTAAGATGCAGATGAAGCACAAAGCATTCATTTATAGAATGATCATGTACTTTGAAATTATTCTAGAAATATGGTATGTTTTCAAACCAAACTTTTTGTAAACAACCAGACATTTCATAGCCAAACCGAACCTTTTTAGGGTGTTTCTTGGTAATATCTATTTTCATAAGAATCTGAGCTATAGAAGGTCTCGTTTGATCATTAGTAACTTATCAGATTGTAATAACCTACCAAATATTGATCCCAATGCGTGTAAAATGTGTGGATAAAGGAAATGTAAATGTAAATTCAGGAAAGAAAGATAATTAGAATAATAGGAGATTCATCTTTGATATCAAAATAAGAATTCCATTTTAATTTATTTGACAATTATTAATGTAATATGTTCTCTTAGTGAAAACACAACTGTAATCCAAATCATTTGACAGTTGGATTGCTATATGCCTAGTATGCACCAACACTATGGAAAAAGCATCAGAAAGTTTGAAGTTGCCCAAAAATAGTCAATAAAAAATTTTCTAATAAGAGTAAATTTTTAAGGACTACTAATTTAATAATATCCTCATCAAACATCAAGATAGCCATAAATCCTTTGACACAAGATTTAGTGAAAGAGAAAATTAGAAAAGACCAAGATTTAGGAGAGTTTTCACTACCACTTATACCAAGAAAACCTTTATTCGAAGACACTTTATCCGTTGATGGAATTCCCCATGGACTGGGAGAGGAGGAGGATGGAGCAGCTGCCATCTAGTAAAAAATCAAAAACCTAAGACCAAAAGGCCTCAGGGAAGAAAATTGATGAAATCAGCCAAATAAAATGCTTAAGACAAGGTTGGAATTAGTCAACCCAACAACTACAGAAGAAACCACGATCAGCTATAGAGAAAACCATGATCGCCAAAGAAGAGGGGCATAAGAGGAGAGAGAATGTGGCTAGTATGCATAATTATTTTTATTTTTATCTTTTTCATTGGTATGCATAATTATTATTTTTTAGGAAAACCCACAGTGGGGCTTACAAGTTACTATTAAAAAAGGTTACAAGGATCTTAAAGGGAACCTTCAGCTTGCTAATGATTGACTGAGCTATAAAAAAATTTAAGAAAATATATGAGCAGATTATTCCCTATAATAAGATTTACAAAATCACCTAATAACATTCTAGGGTGGCCAAAAGCCAGTGCCCAAAAAAGGAAGATATTTTTAAAAACCTTCAGCACAATCTTCCTGCAAAAAATTTATGGCTTGCAAACATGATCCACAATCGCTTGAACCTGCAAGAGATAGAGATTACAAAAGACAAACATTCACAACAAGATATAGAGATAACAAACAAATTTATAAAGAGTTAAGAATTGAAACTAATTAGAACAATACAAAGTATAGATGATGAAATTACATTTAATAATTATGAAGATTTTCCTGTTGGAAGCATTCAGGAGGCTTACAGTGCATATAATATTGTAATCAGATAATAAAAGGAACATAGTACTGTTGTAATCGTTAGAATAAAGGAAAAAAAAAACTCATTAAAACTTAACCAAGTATAGAAAGTAGACATAATCTGATCCATACATTCCATAAATCTGAAATAAGAAAGATCCATCATCAATAAAAATAAAGAATGAAACCATCTGTGCTAGATTATGTAATACCCTAAAAGAGATGTGATTTCGAGGCATACCATCACATGGAAAAGATAATAGTCATTCACATCATGCCCCTTCTAGCCATGCTTGATATAAGAGTGGGGAATAAATAGGCAAGTTGTGTGGATAAATAAGGGAAACTTCCATGTATAAATGAAAACCTAGAGCATTTTGATAAAAGCATGGATCGACCCCATTAAACTGATAAAATCAAATGTAAAATGTAGGGACACCCTGAAGGAAAAATAACCCAGCACCAGAAGTAAAGTAGAGAAGGCCAATAAATGCCATGATCGATTAGTAATGATAGGCCCCACATACATGGAGTAACCAAAGCTAGCCAACCAATAAAAAGGATCAGCCACATAAGTAATAAAGAAAATGAGATTATTTAACTCACACATTAAAATAGTAAATACAAAAAAAAAAAAAAAATAAAGATATGACATAAA
>NW_021463369.1:0-205 GCF_001605985.2 Dendrobium catenatum
TTCCATTCTACACAAATGAAAGGTAAGGGTTAGTAATAAAAAATTGATACATCACTCCACACTTTCAAAGTGTAGAGATTAGACAAAATGAAATAAATTATAAGCCTATAACTCTAGAAAAGCTACATCCAAATGCTTCACCTGCTTACCAAACGCCCGAAGAAACTGTCCCTTATGATCTCTAATAAAAACTCTAATACCCGCA
>NW_021463370.1:0-204 GCF_001605985.2 Dendrobium catenatum
GGGAGGACATTCCCAAGACTGCTTTCAGGACTCACGAGGGACACTATGAGTTCTTGGTGATGCCATTTGGACTCACCAACGCTCCTACATTTCAGGCTCTGATGAACCAAGTGTTTCAACCCATGCTGAGGAGGTTTGTCCTAGTGTTTTTTAATGATATTCTGATATATAGCAGGTCCCTACAGGAACACTTGGAGCACTTGA
>NW_021463371.1:0-352 GCF_001605985.2 Dendrobium catenatum
TCATAATTTTTATTTGATTATTATTTTTTCAGTTTTTTCAAAAAAAAAAAAATATTTTTCTTACAATAGCTTAAAATCACTTTTATATAAAATTGCAGCATTCCCAAACACAAGATAGGATTCATTTAAAGCAGCATTTTTATTGCTTTGTGGTAAGAAAAACTAGTAAAAAATAATGTGTTTGAAAATTTTAAATTTTGACAAGATATTTTTGAAATTGTAACTGAAAAATGAGCTTTGAAAATAGAACTAGAAAAATTTAAACTATTCCAAATAAAAATTAGGGATTCAAAAATAAATAAATAAAATTCTTACAATTCTTTAACGATGCAAAATCACTTTTAGTTATACT
>NW_021463372.1:0-327 GCF_001605985.2 Dendrobium catenatum
CTTGACCTCCCTCTTTCTCATCTTAAGTTTTTCCTTCATCTTAGCAACATTATTACTACTTCCAAAGGTAAGGAATTTCGCTCAAACGCTTACTTATTTTGCATCAATTGAGCTGGGTGATTACTTTTATTGGATGAACTACCAATTTTATTTCTTCTATGAGAGACCAAAATCAATTGTCCGCATGCCTCTCAACATCTTTTTTTTTTAGCTACATAACTAGCAACATCATTTGCATGCTGGCCACAGATTTGAGATTTTAGGTGTTGTATCATGCGCTCCTTTAAAACTGATGTAGACAATTGGGACTTTCCCTTCAAATATATG
>NW_021463373.1:0-2015 GCF_001605985.2 Dendrobium catenatum
GAAGAAATAAATTGGGTTTAGGAAAAAGAAAATCCGGGGCTACACACCTCGAGTAACACTGAAAATTCGTTAGGGATGTTAGGCCCTATGAACTGGCCCAAAGCTAATTAAGAGAGGGTGAATTGGTAAAAAAAAAATTTCTTTCAATCAAAACACAAATAAAAACCAATGTCACCACAAAGAAAATCAAATGCGGAAATTAAAATGCGGAAGTAATAAAGGAAAGAACACACAAGATTTATAGTGGTTCGGTCAAACCTTGACCTACGTCCACTCCTTGGAGGCACCCTCCAAGTACTGTATTAAACTAAGTGTCTCTCCTTTAGCTCCCACAGTTAGGCGGAGAAGCCCTTACAAAATCACTTCCAACTTCCCCGATGCGGCGGAGTTGTCGGGTCCTTTGACACCAAAGAGATCTTCTTCTTTGGTGAACTTCCCTCGAGACAAGCCTTGAATCCGATGGTATTCAGGTGCGAGCTTGCCGGAGCAACCGTGTGGAATCCCCTTCATACTCCCTTGAGTCCCCCCTCACAGGATCTTCTCACTCTCTCAAACTCCACCCTTTCCTCACTCCCTTTCAAGCTTTTTCTTCAAATTTCTCCCAAAAGAACGAAGCTATAATGGCTGCCAAAGTCACTTACCAAGTGTCATGTCATAGTTTAAATAAAAGATCTCAAAATGAGCTCATTAATGCAAGTTGCCGACTTTATCGTCTAGGACGATACTAATATCATCTTGTACGATCAGTGCAAAATAAGCCCAATCAGCCGGGACGATTTGAGACGATCTGAAGAAGTTTGTTCAATCAGCCGGGACGATTTGTCAAGGACGATTATATATCATCCTGGACAATCAGAACAAATCGTGGTATATCGTCCTGAACATCGCCCTGAAAAACAGCTGTCTGATTTCCAACCGTCCAGTATATCGTCCTGGACGATATTGCGATCATCCAGGACGATTTGATCGTGCAATCAAATCGTAATTTCTTTCCTTAAATTCCAGAGAAATTTTGGAAAAGTTGTCCTGCATCGTCCTAAACGATATTTTATAATCCTGGACGATCCACCAGGATGATGTCTAAAAATAAGTAATTCCTAAATAGATTTGATGGCAGATTCTTTATGTTTTTAGCCTATCATCCTGGCTGATACAAAATCGTCCAGGACGATGTGTTTTGCATAATGATGGCTGCTTTAATGAGAATGTCCTAATTAGGATTTCTGCTTTTGAACAGATTATCCAGGCCGATATAAATATCGTCCCGGATGATGTTACCAAAAACAGTAAACTCTAGAGAACAGTTAGAAAATCTTCCAAATTACAAAGCATTAGGAGCCACACCAAATACAATAGACTCAAGAAAGGAAAAAGGGTACAAACTGACTCAGATCTAGTCTACCCAATCTTGAGCTGGTTCCAAATTGCAATCTGATCGTGTGGACATGAAATGTCAGTAGATAAGGCAGTCGTAGAGAAATAAGAGTGTTTGCTATCATCAAAATCATAAGCCATGAAAATAGATCCGCAACAAAATCCCCCTTTTTGATGATGACAAATACTACAATTTGAATTTTCAAAAAGGAACATTTTCTCTTAATCTCCCCCTCACAAGAATAACACTTTAAAAATAGGGGAGATAAAAATATTTTTGTTGTTTTTATTTTTTTATTTTTGAAAGAAAAAAAAGATACAAATTGACAACAGTACAAAAATTCAACAACAATATGTTCCCCCCTTTGACATTATCAAAAAGAGAAGGGGCACAAAAACAAAACGATTAAAAGACAAAAACAATCCCTGATCTAGTGAACAAAACCAAATATTCTTAAAATGAGAATGTTACCTCTTGATTTTAATAAAAAACTTAATAGAATTGTATTGACAACACATAACCCAGAAAAGATTAGAAATTAATAATTAGATAATTCAAACATTAGTTCTTTTTAAAAGGCTAAAAAACTTTTAATTCAATATTTAAATCATGAAATAAATTAGAGATAGAAACAATCATT
>NW_021463374.1:0-276 GCF_001605985.2 Dendrobium catenatum
GAAAGTAAATTTGAATGTTATCGTGAGTGTAAATGAGTAGAGAAGGATCAGAGCGGCTAAACCGAAATCCGCGAGTTTGAAGAAAGTTGGTAAGCTTGTGAAACCACTGTCTTGGCGCTTGTTTAAGGCCATATAGTGATTTGTGTAGTTTGCAAACCGCTGTTGGATGGTTGGAATCGATAAATCCCTGCGGTTGTTTCATATAGATATCCTCGGTTAGATCCCCGTGTAGAAAGGCATTGGATATATCGAGTTGGAGAATGTTCCATTTCCTGT
>NW_021463375.1:0-201 GCF_001605985.2 Dendrobium catenatum
GAGTTTTATATGCCGACGGGCAAAAAGAGTGACGACTCTTATTGATTGAAACCAACGTATGGACATCTACAACAGCAATATGGATTCTACAACAGCACTATTGATCATGACTAGTGTTTGTGCTTGTCGAGTAAGACCATTGTATGGAATTGCATGTTACTGTATTGCTTTATGGATTCATTGTTTATAGATTCCTGCTTT
>NW_021463376.1:0-794 GCF_001605985.2 Dendrobium catenatum
GCAAATACTCTTCCTAATCTCCCCCTCACTAGAATAACTCTTTTAAAAATAGAGTTGATAAAAATATTTTTGTTGTTTTTAATTTTAAGATACAAACACGAAATAGTGCATAAATTCAACAATATGTTCCCCCCCTTTGATATTATCAAAAAGAGAGGAGGCACAAACAAAAACAAAATGAACAAAAGACAAAAACATTTCCTGATCTGGTGAAAAAACAAATATTCTTAAAATGAGAAAGTTACCTCTTATTTTTAATAAAAAAACTTAGTAGAATTGGATTGACAATGCATAGCCCATAAAACGTTAGAAATTCAGAATTTGATAATCCAAACTCAAGTTCTTTAAAAAAGGCTCAAAAACTTTCTAATTCAATATCCAAATCAAGGAATAAACGGGAAAAAGAAACATTAATTTTTCAAAACTCCTTTCATAAAACATATCAAATAGAAGATCAATGCACGAATTGCTGAATCAGAAATAAAGATTTTCAAATTCAAGTATCGAAAGTATCAAGGGTTTTCTTAAGCTTTTAAGAAGTACAAGAATGGTGAGCATTAAATTTTGTGGGGTCATTTTATGCCTCTTGTTAATTTGAATGGCGCTCTTTACGCATCTTTTGATTTAATATACTTTTGTGTATATTTTTCAATTTGGCGTCATCGCGTATCTTTTATTTTTGGCATCATTGGCCAATTTTTTTTTTATATGCTACCTTTCTGAAATCTTAAAAAACAAAAGTAAACCCATCCTATTGATAAAGAAAATTCTTGATTAAGAAAATTATGAGTTAT
>NW_021463377.1:0-3883 GCF_001605985.2 Dendrobium catenatum
GGTAATTTTAATTTAAATTTTATAAAATTATAATAATGGGTCACACTCATAAAGATATATATTAAATGTGTTAATTATATCTTGACCAAATTAATGGATATTAATAAGTAAAGATAAATATGAGATATTTATGATTTTATTTATTAAATGATAAAGTATCAATTTAATTTTATAATAATATGACTGACCCCACGACAGCATATTATTTATAAAATTAGTATAATCGTGGCATTAACAATTTTTTTAATTTGTTTAAAGGCATAGATCATATATGTATATGAACATACTGATATATGCCAAATTTTAAATGATATGTCATGCTAATTTTTAAAATATGTTTATTTATTTATTTCAGTTATCGTGACGAATCCCATTCTCACAATCTTATCAAATGAAAAGTTAACTAGAGAAAATTTTGTGAAATGGAAAAGCAATATGAACCTTGTACTGATTTGTGAAAATCATAAGTTTGTTTTGAATGAGGAATGCCCTCCACTTCCTGCTACTAATGCTTATCGTACTGTACGAGATGCCTATAAAAAATAGATTGACTCAAATAACAAAGCAAGATGTTATCTCCTTGCTAGCATGTCTGACGTGCTAAGATCGCAATATGAAAATATGATAATTGTATATGAGATTATGGAATCTCTCTAATCCATGTTTGGGCAACCATCTGAACAAGCTCATCATGAAGCTATCAAAGCAGTTATGAATTATAAAATGAAAGCAAATGTCTCAGTTCGAGAACATGTTCTCAAAATGATAAATTATATTCATGAAACTGAGATTAATGGAGCAATCATTGATGAGGGAACTCAAGTGAGGATGATTTTAAAAACTTTATCCTCGTTATTTCTGCAATTCAAGAGCAATTACTTTATGAATTGTCTAAAGTATAATATTACTGAATTGCTAAATGAGCTTCAAACTTTTGAATCAATTTCAAAAGAAAAAGAGCCAGAATCAAATGTTGCTGAAGTTTATCCTTCTTCTACTTATAAGAACAATAAGAGAAAGAAGAAAGATAAAAACATAAAATTCATAAAAGGAAGCAAAGGCAGCAAGAATAAAAGCAATAAAAAGAACAAAAGCTCTAAAAAGGAACCCAAAGGAAAATGTTTTCATTGTTGGATCGAAGGGCATTGGAAGCGAAACTGCAATAAGTATCTTGCGGAGCTAAAAGAGAAGAAGAAAGAAAAGCAAGGTAAATTTGATTTACTAGTTCTTGAAACATGTTTAGTTGAAAATGATTTATCATCCTGGATAGTTGATTCAGGTGCAACTGATCATGTATGTTCTTCATTGCAGATGCTTAGTTCTTGGAGGAGACTTGCTAGTGGAGAACATGTTATGAGAGTAGAGACATGAAGTACTATATCAGTTCAAGCAGTGGGAGCCGTTAGGCTTGAATTTGAAAATAAATATCTAGTGCTGACTAATGCTTATTTTATTCCAGGGTTTTCTAGAAATATTGTGTCTATTTCAAAGTTGTTTGAATAATGTTTTAAACTCTCTTTTTATAATAATGAGATTGTTATTTCTAAGAATGGTTTGAATATTTGTTTTACAATAATGGAAAATGGACTCTTTATGTTAAAACCCACTAGAAACACACTGCTTAATACTGAAATATTCAAAATGGAAAAACCTAAACAAAAAGGGCAAAAGATTTCATATGAAGATAACACATATCTATGACATCTTAGACTTGGTCATATAAACTTAAATAGGATTGAAAGACTAGTAAATGATGGTCCTTTAAGAGAACTGACAGTCGGAACTCTACCAGTCTGTGAATCTTGTTTAGAAGAAAAAATGACTAAGAGAACTTTTTATGAAAAAAGTGAAAGAGCAAAAGAAACCCTTGAACTTGTACATTCAGATGTTTGTGGACCATTTAATATACAAGCAAGAGGTGGTTATGAATATTTTGTCATTTTTATTGATGACTATTCAAGATATGGTTATGTTTATTTAATGACAAGAAAATCTGAAACTTTTCAAAAGTTTAAAGAATTTCGTGCTGAAGTTGAAAATCAATTAAGCAAGTCATTAAAAATTCTTTGATCAGATCGTGGTGGTGAGTACTTAGATACAGAATTCATAAATTATTTAACTGAAAATAGAATTGTATCTCAACTCACTGCACCTGCAACTCCATAACAAAATGGTGTTGCTGAAAGAAGAAATCGAACATTGCTCGATATGGTTAGGTCTATGTTAAGTTACTCGTCCTTACCAAATTCATTTTGGGGATATGCAATACAAACTGCTATGTATATTTTGAATATTGTACCTTAAAAATCAGTACATAATACACCTTTAAAATTATGGAGTGGGAGTAAACCTAGTTTACGACACATCCGTATATGGGAATGTCCGACACATGTATTAAAGACAAACTAATAAGTTGGAATCATGTTCAGAAGTATGCAATTTTATCGGATATCCAAAAGGTACAAGAGGAGGTTTGTTTTATAGTCTTCAAGAAAAGAAAGTATTTGTATCGACAAATGCTACTTTTCTTGAACATGAATATACGAAAGATTTCAAACCTCGGAGTAAAGAGTTACCCAAAGAATTGCTAAATGAACCAATCACAAAAGATATTGACACTATTGTTGAAAGTCAACAAAAGGAAACCACCACTCTAAATCAAGAACCTTTATTGCCTCGTCGTAGTGGGAGAGTTATTAGATTAACATCTCGATATAATATTAATGGAGAAGCATATATTGTCGCATCTGATGATGGCAATGATGATCCATTAACATATAAACAAGCATTAGAGGATCCTGATAAAGAAAAATGGTTAGACGTCATGAAACTTGAAATAGATTCGAGGTATTTCAATTCTGTTTGGGAACTTGTGGATCTTCCTAGAGAGGTAAGACCTATAAGATGTAAATGAATATATAAGAGAAAAAGAAGTGCTAATAGAAAAGTTGAGACTTACAAAGTAAGGCTAGTGGCAAAAGGATACAACCAAAAGGAGGGTATTGATTTTGATGAAACTTTCTCTCCTGTTGCTATGCTTAAATCTATATGTATAATTTTATCCATTGCTGTATATTATGACTATGAAATTTGGCAAATGGATGTCAAGACGGCTTTTTTGAATGGCTATCTTGAAGAATGAATTTATATGAAACAGCCAGAGGGTTTCATAATAGAAGATCAAGAGCAAAAAATTTGTAAACTACAAAGATATATATATGGACTTAAGCAAGCTTCAAGGTCATGGAATATAAGATTTGATGAAGCAATTAAATCTTATGGATTTGATCAAAACTTAAATGAACCTTGTGTTTATAAGTACTTTAAAAATTAAATAGTTGTGTTCTTAATTCTTTACGTAGATGATATTCTACTTATTGGGAATAATACTGAATTATTATTTGACGTAAAGAAATGGCTGGCCAAACAATTCCAAATGAAAGATTTGGGAGAGGCAAGTTTTATACTTGGAATAAAACTAATAAAAGATCGCAAAAATAAAATATTAGCACTTTCTCAAGCATCCTATATTGAGAAAATTCTTACAAGATTTGGGATGCAAAACTCCAAGAAAGGAAATATGCCTTCACGTCATGAAGTTTATCTTTCTAAAACACAATGTCCTCAAACACAACAAGAAAAAGATGATATGCTACAAGTGCCTTATGCATCAGCAGTTGGTAGTCTCATGTATGCAATGTGTTGTGTACAAGACCTGACATTTGTTATGTTGTAGGCATAGTCAGTAGATATCAATCTAACCCATGAAGGTTTCATTGGGTGGCAGTTAAGCATATACTTAAATATCTTAGAAGAACTAAAGAATATATGCTTGTGTATTCTGGAAGTGATTTGATCCCTATAGGATACACTGATGCTGACT
>NW_021463378.1:0-227 GCF_001605985.2 Dendrobium catenatum
TGCCTATTTTAAATTTTTTTTAAAATATATTTAATCACATAATTTAATTATTAATGATATTAAATTTAAAAATATGTTCTGTTACACATTGTTTTAGCAGCGTAGTAAGTTGTACGGAGTAAACATAATCACGGCTTAACTGAAGGGGAAATCATTATGTGCAGTCATCAAATCGTTCAGAGACGAATCATGATATGCTGCGTCATTCGCTACACAGTAATGTGCAG
>NW_021463379.1:0-372 GCF_001605985.2 Dendrobium catenatum
AAAAAAAAAAAAAAAGGGTTCAAGTAGTTGATAAGAAGCATAGCAGCAGCTTCAATCCATATATTACGGAAACATAAGTTAATACAAAGGTTGATGCCATAGTTAAGACCATCAAGTTCAGTCATAATCGTGAAACGAGCAGGAACACGCCCATCATAAGTCATCACAACATTACCAAGATGATTTCTAATAATATCCCCATGCTCGACCATAGTACTCATCATCCTAGTATGAAATTCTAAGCTATTAAATAAATAAAAATCATATTTCCTTACTTTTTAAAAAAAAAATTTGTGCAAATAAAATAATATCACTGATAAATAAATAATAAGTTTAATTCATACATATATCAAATACAAAAATGATAAAAAA
>NW_021463380.1:0-342 GCF_001605985.2 Dendrobium catenatum
AGGATTCAAAATGATTTTGACACATGTAAGAAAAATCGAATGACACTTACTTTTGATCCTAAGCCAGAACCTAGGAAGAGGCATTATAACTCAAATCATTTAAGAAATCATTTTCCTGGAGTTAGATGTTATTCTTGTGGCATGCTAGGACACATCTCACACACTTGCACCGTTCATTGTAGTACACATTGGGTGTGGAGACCTAAGATGCATGATTCACAGCATACCATACTTGCGTTGCATTCTACTTTTTCTAAGAAGGGGCTCAAACCAGTTTGGGTTCCTAAATCTGACTGTTGTTGAGTTTTTGCAGGAGTGCTCTCACCAAAGATCTTGTGGGAG
>NW_021463381.1:0-209 GCF_001605985.2 Dendrobium catenatum
GGCTTCGATTTGGGACAACTTGTAACTATTATTTTTTTATTGTTTTCAAAAAAATTGTGAACTAAAAAATTATTATAGAAAATAGTAAGAAAAATTTCTCAAACAAAGCCTAAGGCTTAGTTGGGTAGCTTTCTTGTAGCTTTGTAAAACTGCTATAGAGAACGTAACTTTTTAAAGCTATTATAGAAAAAAATCTTCATAGCACAAAT
>NW_021463382.1:0-244 GCF_001605985.2 Dendrobium catenatum
TGTATATAAACTTATTCAGAGTGTGTAATACTTATAAATAGTGTGTATAATGCCTGTACATAGCTTGTATAAATATGTATATAAGGTATACAATACTTATATATAGCATTGAGCGTAGTGTAGAATGCTTATTTAAACATATATATAATTTATATAATTTATGTATATAGTGTATGCAATACTCATATATAGCATGTACATAGTGTATATAATACTTGTAGAAAACATGTATAAAGTTATGCAT
>NW_021463383.1:0-445 GCF_001605985.2 Dendrobium catenatum
TCACCCTAAATTCCCTCTCCTCCTCCTCATCTTGCCGTCGGCCCTAGGATTGGCTTCCCCCCATTGATTGCCACATTTAATGCTACCTCCTATTTGAAATTCAAATTGATTTCAAATAAATTTCCCCTCCAAATTTACTTAATCCTGAAATTAATTTCAGGATTGGAATTAATCCCTTATTCTCCCCCTATTGGCCGTCGGCCTTGATTGGGATTAATGCCCATTAAATGCCATTTTATGGCATTGATCGCATGAGGTTTGAAATTCAAATTCTAAGTAACCTCCCTCCAAAATTAATCAAAATCTGAACTAATTTCAGATTTGATTAGATCTCTCCCTCTCCCCTCATCTAAACCCAACTCCTCTTCCCCTCACCCGCCGCCCCTCACCCTTTTCCCACCTTGGCCGATCCTCTCTCCCATCCTCCTTGGGGTGAAGTTGAATG
>NW_021463384.1:0-2461 GCF_001605985.2 Dendrobium catenatum
GCCCTCACTTCCGAAATCCTCAAGGAAGAAACGAACCTAGCCCTCAACTTCCGAACTGCTCTCTCATACACACGCACAGGAGAACCGCCGAACTCCAATCCCGAACTGCTCCTCTCCTTATCTCACACAGAGAGAACCGATCCTCTCCACCTACAGCAGTTTGCAAGAGCCGAACTTCCCCTCCCATTCAAAAAGAACAAACGCAGACTGTTCAACGCCTCTCTACTCTCTCATCACACAAAACGAAGCCCTCTTCGTCTCTCAACAGATCAGAACTTCATCTCCAGTTCGTTTCTCTCATTCGCACGCCCAAGGAAGATCAATCGAAACCTTGAGGAATCCTACCATTCTGTCTTTGCTATGCTCAGCCATGGATTTCGCCGTCGCCCTCCTCGTCTTCAAATCTCTCTCCATCATCGCCAGTCTCATCATGGTTATGCACCAGATTGGCGGGGATAGGGTTTACGGGATCTTCTTTGCGGGGCTGGGATCGGTGTTGTTCCTTCCTGGGTTCTATCACACGTGGATTGTATATTACGCTTACAAAGGGTATAAGGACTTCTCATTTGACAATATCCCTCCCGTATAAATGGTCTCCTGAACTCTTTAAGTGGGGCTGCAGGCTGCTCATATGTTCAGGTTTTCTCTTCTTTCACTATATTAAATCAACTAAGAAACGTGTAAATCAAGAATAATGTTTTATTATTGCACGATACTTTTATTTAAATAAACACCGGCTAACCTTAAACTTAGGTGGTCTGTCCTAGCAAAACGATGTCTAAGTGTGTGCAAAGCAGGTTGTTGGTGGGTTTGTGATAATGTCCTAAATCTAATTATTATTAAAAAAAAAATTTAGTTAAATTAATATTTAATGTGTTAAAATAAATAAATAAAAATAAAATAAAATATAATAATTAAAAAAACTGCACTAGTTTTCTAATGTTATATGTTTTTAACCCTAAAGTTACATGCATCCTAAATCTAGTTTTCTAAGACTCCGGTTCTTAATATTTGTCCTTAAGTGTCACTAGTGTTATATAATGGGGTAAAAATATTTGTTGTCAACTAACCCTTAGGACTTTTCATACGTATAAAAGGGGTTTAGGGTTTAAGAGCAAAAAAGTAATCCTAATTAAATTGAAGTTACTAACAAGGGACCTAAAAGGGAAGGGTTTTGCCGCACACCACATCAAGGAGTCCCTAAAGGTTTTCTAAGTTTAGAAATACATACAGTCACCGGGGCTACGACCCGGTGGTTTCGCCCGTACAGCCTCTACCCGGTTGGATAGAGGACGACTGATATCATTAGTTCCTTGTCCTTTTGTTCCCTCGACCGATACCATTCCTCGCTAAGTTTTATACAAGAAACAGGAAAATAGGGATTAGAAGCACTTCTTAATAAAATAATAATAAAATAATTGAAATTTACTGAAAATAAAACGTACCTTTCTTCGGCTTTGGAACTCCAGCACTGTTGACTATTTTTGAACCTTTTCTTTTCAAATATATACTTTTATATCTTTCCAAATTCAGCTTACATTTTTCCAACTTATACATTTTCATAAAATAAACACCTTACCTTTTACATTTGCATATTTTTACCATTCTCAAAATCATACTTTACACTCTTCCTTTTCGAGAAAACAACTTTCATATCTTTTCAATAAAAAAAAAAAACACCTTTCACGCAAAACACAAATTTACCTTTCCAAAAACTAAACCTTTCACCTTTCCAATTACACGGAATTCTTTACTTTTTTCAAAATTCATATACTTCCTTTTTCAAGATATACATTTTTCAATCTCTTTCAAAACATTACATTCTTTAATGTACATATTATCCAAAATGCATACTCTCCAATTCAAAGCTCACATACTCACCTTTCAAAAGCATACACTAAGTTCAAATACATATCCAACCCCTATCATGCAAATCACATTTTCTTACCAAACCAACACTTTAATTTTCAACATATATATTTTCTAACACACTTTTCTACTCTTCAAAACATATAAAATATTTTTCAATATCCAACCATTTGTTTTTCATCATTCTCATATAATACCTTTCGAATCATTCTCATCAATGTCTTTAATATACATACACACATTTTCCACTACAAAATCATACATTTTATCTCTAACAATTACATAACAAGACACTTTCCTTTAAAACTTCCACAAGCATCACCCTTCAAAACTTACATTTCTTTTCCAAACTTCATACACTTTTATTTTTAACAACATATATTTTCATTTTTCTAAGGATCACACAAATTACTTTCCTAAAACACATAACAATTTACTTTCTCTTTTCATAAAATACCTTACACGTAAAATAAAAAATGTTACAAATCTGCTCCAACTTATCTATAAATTCTTTCATTCTTTACTTTACCAAACATATATGTTAACTCTTCAATCAAAATTCACTATACAAACTTAAAAAAAAATAAAATAA
>NW_021463385.1:0-406 GCF_001605985.2 Dendrobium catenatum
AGCTATTAATTAAATATCTGATATCTGATTTGATATAATTTCTGATTTTCCGTATCTGTTCTGTAAGCAAATCTGATTCTGATCTGATATGATTCTGATACGATTCTGTTCTGTTCTGATATGATCTGAATTTCTGATTTCGGTACGATTTTGATTCTGTTAATCTGATATGTCTGATCTGTTCTGTTTCTGATTTGATATGACTCTTGTTTCCGTACAGTTCTGTCTGATTTGATCTGTTCCATTCTGATCTGTTCGATTTGATATCTTTCCGATTCTGTTTTGATTTCTGTACGGATTTGGGTCTGATGTGTTTGGTTTTGGAGACTCTAAGAATTTTGATTGGAGGTTTGTTGCTTTGCTGAGCTATTGAGCTCACTCTTGCTTTCTGGTGGTTTCCAGGTTC
>NW_021463386.1:0-260 GCF_001605985.2 Dendrobium catenatum
TTACAAGGTGATGCCATTTGGCTTAAAGAATGCCGGGCCAACCTACCAACGGGCCATGACCCGTATCTTTGATGACTTAATTCATAATCAAGTTGAGCGCTATATTGACAATTTAGTTGTCAAGAGCAAGGTCAAAGAGGCTCACCTGTATGACTTAAGAGTTGTATTTGAGCGGTTGCGCCGCTACGATTTGAAAATTAACCCCTTGAAGTGTTCCTTCGGCGTCACCTCACGGAAATTCTTAGGATTCATAGTGAGGC
>NW_021463387.1:0-353 GCF_001605985.2 Dendrobium catenatum
TTTGATTGTCATTAAATGTTTTTACCTGTTGATCATCAGTTTCGGAGGAATAAGGAAGCATTCGTTAAAAACAGAGTTGAGAGGTCACCACCTCCACCCAGATTAAGTGGTGATGATGTACTACATAGACTTTCTGACTTTCTAACATTTATTAAATTTTTAATATTATCATAGTCTAAATATCTGGGATATGGTGTTTTACATAATTAGATTAAAAAAAGTATTTTCTAGACATTACCATATTGGATAACTAATTTGATAAGACATAATCTGGATGTTATCCACATTGAGTAAAACTTCCTAGACAACATTTTTAATATATTTATAGATGTTAAAGGTAAGAGTAAAGATAA
>NW_021463388.1:0-291 GCF_001605985.2 Dendrobium catenatum
ATTTGACAAATTTCATGTAAATTGAATTAAGATAACAACATCCCACAATGACCACCAAATAATACTACTTCGAAGCATAAAATGCAAATAATGAATAACATTTGAATTGGGTAACAATTTTATTGACAAAATTATGAAAATATTCATAACTCATGCATTGTCACCCTAGCAAAAATTATAGAGTTATGAACATATATCTCAACTTCAAAAAATTAGAAGCTTAAAGATGGTATATCTTTCATACTTGGCACCATAGGTTTAATAAGGCCATTTACTGAATCCCTTCATCAA
>NW_021463389.1:0-203 GCF_001605985.2 Dendrobium catenatum
ATGCTAATGTATTCACAGCATAGGCTTGCTTTGAGCACTCTAGTTTTTTCAAAGTAACAGCGTCGGAGCCGCGACCCAGCCAATTAAGGCCAGCACCACGTCGCCGACAGAAGGAACGGAGCGGTCGATGCACACCGCATCGGCGGACCGACCGCCCCATCCCAAGATCCAACTACGAGCTTTTTAACTGCAACAACTTAAAT
>NW_021463390.1:0-210 GCF_001605985.2 Dendrobium catenatum
TTAAGAAACAATAAGAAAGTCATCCGAAACGAAGCCTTGGACTCTCTCAATAATTTTTGACCGATATCATATATTAGTAAAGATGACAAAATTAATCATATATCATCTTATTGATCGACTAATTTGGTTGGTCTAAACTCTGACTATTTCAATTGTGATAATTGAATACTCATTTTCAAAAACTAAAATTAGGAGGATTTACATATATAT
>NW_021463391.1:0-370 GCF_001605985.2 Dendrobium catenatum
TGGCGCCAATCAACAATTACATTGAGGGATGAGCAGCATTAGCCAATGATTAATATGACAAAGTATCAACACTAGCAAACTAATGATAATTCTCAAAACATTGGAATAATAGTTTATAAGTTTTGAAAGCAATAAAACCTATAGAAATTTTATATAACTCTGCTGAAATCAGAGTTTGAATGGTCCAAATTTTAATTTTAGAAGCTAATTGAAGTATATGTCAAGATCCATGCTTGATATAGATGATTTTTTATGTTGTGTCGAGTTTGATCATGAGATCTATTTTTACAAAGAAATTACTTCACAAAGAAAAAAATAAATAGATAAAATTTGGTTTCTCCCATTTAATCTATTTAGTTTGACAGATGTT
>NW_021463392.1:0-249 GCF_001605985.2 Dendrobium catenatum
CCTAGTTTTTTGACGATTCTGTGCCGCTTTTATTTTCTCCTGGACAAGTGAGACTCGTGAGGGTGTGAAAGTTTTCTACTCATAACTTTAAAAGTCTAAAATTTTAGTGAGTCTAAATAACATAGAAAGATAACGAATCCAGGGAATTAATAGGGGATCGACCCCGGGGTCGCATGCATATTTCTGCACTTCTTCTTTTCTTGTTTTAAACTCTTCCCCGCCTGCGGGTAGAGTCCAGATAGTCTGACC
>NW_021463393.1:0-806 GCF_001605985.2 Dendrobium catenatum
CTTCTAGCCCTGTTATATTCCTCTTATCCAAGGAGTTGGTGGGTTTGTGGTGAGTTCCTCTCTATGTACCTGTGGATCGATGTTTTGTTTCTTTGCCAGTTAATGTGTAGATTGCGGAGTGTGAGTCGGTTAATGTCCTTCTCAGCTTGTCCTTAATACTGATTCAGAGGGTATTTGCCACTTTTATTATATTGTTCATATCTCTGTCATGTCTATTAATGAATTGAGACTCATGTGTTAACTCTGCGAATATAACTCTGTCGGTTCAAAAAAGGGATTTGGCTGATTTGATGATTACTTTCTTCTCACTTCTGGGGGCAAGAAGGAAATTTGATGAAGAGGATTTGCATTTTGCTTGTTGATCAAAGGTCGCCCCAATTGGTTGGGTAAAAGGTCGTAAAAGTGAATGGGCAAAAAAAGAAAGATGTTTGCATCTCCTCATTACTGTTACATGACTGTGGTTTTTTGTGGGCTTTATGGAAGATGATGACGAAGCCCCCAGCTTCCCCCTTGTTGGCTCAGCTAGTTGGCAACCTGGGTGCTTTGGCCATTTGCTTGGATTTTATGACTGTGTTGGTTTTGAATTGCTGTTAGCCATGTATGGTCCATGGCTAGCCACTGGGTTGGTGCGGGGAGCTTCTCCTGAGTTTGTTTTAATCTTATTCTCTTATGCTTGTTTTTGTTTCATTCTGGCTGCCCTTTTGTGTTTTTGTTTTTGGTAGTGTTGGCTGTTGGCCCATTAGTGTTGTAACCCTTTGCTTTTATGAATAATTTTTTTTTTTTTTTTTTAAAAAAAAAGGTTGGTA
>NW_021463394.1:0-279 GCF_001605985.2 Dendrobium catenatum
GAGGTTAGAAGCCGAGACGAAAGAGGAGAAGCTCGCAAACTTTCCAGAGGAGGTGGAAGAAGGTGGACAAAGCTCTCAAGCTTTTCCAAGAAGAACCCGCAGGTTATAGAATTTTTGCTCTCAAATATTCACCATTTTCTTTTTGAGCAGTTAAAACTTGTCGAATTACTAACAAAGGTTCTCCTTCGTCACCTTCCAAATCAAAATTTTCCATTTCAGCCTCATTATCAGATTCTGTTTCCTTTTCTTCTTCTTCACTTTTATTTTCATTTTCTATCA
>NW_021463395.1:0-539 GCF_001605985.2 Dendrobium catenatum
CAGGCGGCTTCTATTAATGTTCTATTTTTTCTCTCAATTACCCCATTTTGTTGAGGGGTTCTAGGTGCAGAAAAAGTGTGATCAATTCCTTTTTCTTTACAAAAATTTTCAAATCTTTCATTTTCAAATTCTCCTCCATGATCAATTTGTATAGAAATTATTTCACTCCCTAGTTTTCTTTGAATCCAAGTTGAAAATTTTTTGAATTCCTCATCACTCTTATGAAAAAGAAATCTAACCCAAGTGAATCTTGAGAAATCATCCACTATAACAAATCTGTATACCTTCCCTCCTAAACTTACAGTTCCTACTGGTCCAAAAAGATCCATGTTAAGAATTTCTAATGGTTTACTAGTTCTAAGATCCTTATTAGACTTAAAAGAGGACTTCACTTATTTTCCTAATTTACTTGCATCACAAAGGTGGTCCTTAGTAAAGTCTACTTTTGGTATACCTCTCACTAAGTTCTTTTGAGTAATTATCCTAAGGTTTTTCATACTAAAATGATAAAGTCTCCTATGCCAAAGCTATGATTCATC
>NW_021463396.1:0-310 GCF_001605985.2 Dendrobium catenatum
AATATATTTCAAAAATGCCCTCAAACATCTACAAAATCTAGATATTTTTCAAGTAACCTCAAGGTTACCCCGATGATGACCGTGTTGATTGTCTATCTCAACCGGAGGGGTTCTCAAATACTTTCAAATGCCACCCAAATACTCCAAAAATCCAAAATCAATCCCAAAATTCAAGATATTTAAAATTGAAATCTATCCATCAACTCTTAAAGCAAAATCCATCCGCCCTCCGCAACCGTTTACCGAGGTGGACAAATCAAGATTTACTTCAGCCCACAAAGAGCAAAATGCCTAGTCGAAAATATCACTA
>NW_021463397.1:0-238 GCF_001605985.2 Dendrobium catenatum
AAAAGCATTATGAAAGTTGTCCCGAACAAAGCCTAAGTTTTTCTTAAAAATATTATAATTTAAATTTAATTAGGATGAATTTATTTCACAATAAATATTTTTATTTTATCAAAATTATGTAAATTTATTTGAATCTATAATCTTTTCGCTCTCTGAGAAAACCCTAGGGTTTTCTTGGTGGCGGCGTGGCTTTTCCCAGGAAAGTTTTTCCTACTCTGTTCTCTTGTTCTCTTAGGTG
>NW_021463398.1:0-225 GCF_001605985.2 Dendrobium catenatum
CTACCTATACTGGGGATAGTGTGAAAGGACGAATGGTACTCTACCAACACTGGGGATAGTGTAAAAGGACGAATGGTACTCTGCCAACACTGGGGATAGTGTGAAAGGATGGACGGTTCTCTGCCGACATCAGGGGAGTGTGAAAGGATGACGGTTCTTTGCCACACCGGGTAGTGGTGAAAAGAGTTTGTAAAGGCTTCTCCGCCTTGCTGTGGGTGCAAAAGA
>NW_021463399.1:0-316 GCF_001605985.2 Dendrobium catenatum
ATTTTAAAAATGTATAGCTAAAAAGGAATTTTGTCAATTTATTTTTCAAAAATTCATTAAATTTTCATGTTGATCATATATTGTATTCATCAGTAATTTTGTTGTATTTGATCTTTCAGAATGAACAAAAAAGGAATCATCTTGCTTCATCAGTTCAATGTTATATCAAAGAGTATGGTTGCTCGGAGATGGAAGCTTGCAAGAAGCTCAAGGAGATTGTGGAAGAACATTGCATGATTATAAATAGAGAATTTGTGTCAACAAAGAATATCCCATTGCCATTAATTAGGCCAATCTTAAACTTGTCACGCATCTA
>NW_021463400.1:0-216 GCF_001605985.2 Dendrobium catenatum
GAGCATCAGTAACATTTTCCATAAAACAAAAATGCCAAAAAAAATTTCCGGCTGAAATAGTTCACCGGAAAAGATTTTTGACAGTTGTCTAGCGAAAGAACTCCGCTGGAATAGCTAAAAATCATCTTTTTTAAATAATTTCTGCACCTGCCCACCAAAAGTAGGCCCTGCCCAGCTCCAGCCAGCATAGCTTAGAGGTGCGCCCGCACACGCCTG
>NW_021463401.1:0-245 GCF_001605985.2 Dendrobium catenatum
TTTCAAAGGTTCGGCCCTTAGGCTTATTGAACCTCATGGGTTTTAGCTCAACCCTTAGGTTTATGAGCATAGAAGATTTCAAAGTTCGGCCCTTAGGCTTGTTGAACTTTGGGGATTTAGCTCGACCCTTAGGTTTACGAGCGTAAAAGATTTCAAAGGTTCGGCCCTTAGGCTTACTGAACCTCATGGGTTTTAGCTCAACCCTTAGGTTTATGAGCATAGAAGATTTCAAAGTTCGGCCCTTA
>NW_021463402.1:0-200 GCF_001605985.2 Dendrobium catenatum
TTTAATAGCAATTAACAATGAGAAGGATGTGTCCATAGTGGCTTGTTTTTCACATATTAAATTAATTGCTTCAATGCTTGAAGTCAAAGTAACAATAAACTTTGCTGTTTATGAAGAAGATAGATTACATTAAAATCATAAAAAGTATTCCATCATGTTATCTGATATAGCTCTACGTCAGGTAGCCTATAATATATCTG
>NW_021463403.1:0-201 GCF_001605985.2 Dendrobium catenatum
CTAGGATTTTTTTAAGGTGACTTAGAGATCACCTTAGGTGGCTTGGTTAGCCACCTTAGAGAATTCCATTTGAGTCCAAATTTAGTGCGTTCAAGCCGTGAGATTAGGTGATCTCAAGTTCCAAATTTCACTGAATTTGTTGTCCATTTGGTCCACCAATTAGGAGCCCCAAAATCCCTCCCTAGAATTGACCTAGAACAC
>NW_021463404.1:0-387 GCF_001605985.2 Dendrobium catenatum
TATATATATATATATTTTATGGAAGCCTTAATGGATGTCCAACCTTTGTATTCCCAATTCCTTCATTGCAATTTTTTCAGCTTCTAATGTTGAATTTTGCTCATAGAGTTCTTTCTTCCTATATTCAACATGTCGTAGCTCCCCTTCAATATCTAAATACAAATCCTTATTAAGTGCTTCACCAAAGTGAAATGGCTTCTCTGATATTATACCTTTGTTCGTACCAGCTACATAAGCTGATCAACAAAAATAACAAAAATATAATCAAATATTATTGAGACTTACAAAGATCATTTAATATAAAATTATAAAACAAGTAATAATGAAAATTTCATGTGTGTATCTATTAACAAATTAATTTTAATAATTCATCATAATTTATATCAA
>NW_021463405.1:0-465 GCF_001605985.2 Dendrobium catenatum
TTACTCTCACACAAGACCTCATGAGAGCATGTGGTGCCTAGAGAGCAGATGCTTACGCCATATGACTGGAGACGCCAACCAATTCATTTCGTTGGAGGCCAGGGCTGGAGGCAAGGCCACTCTTAGAGACAACACCACTAGGAAAGTGGCGGGCACATGTATAATTAGAAAATCAAAGAACTTTTGATTGAAAATGCTTTTCTTTTTGATGGTTTGAAACAAAACTTGCTCAATATTAATCAACTTTGCGATAAGGGCTTTATCATAAAATTCTTATCAAACACATGCATCATTTGCTTGAATAACAACACTGTTCTGCAGGGAAAAATGATCAACAATATTTACATGCTTGATTTAAATAACATTGAATGTGCTGATTCATTTTGCTTAAAAACTTCTACTAATGAGCCTTAGCTTTGGCATAGGAAGTTTTATCATTCTAGCATGAAAACCCTTAGGAGAGTA
>NW_021463406.1:0-360 GCF_001605985.2 Dendrobium catenatum
TCTCATTATGTTCATCATCTAAATTTATGTTGACATTGCTTAAGTCGAACATGTTCCCAAACAATCCTTCAATATCAATTACTCAAGGTTGCTCACCTTGAATTTGCACTTCCTCAACATTATAGGTGGCAATGATGTTTGATATGTTATACCTTCATCTACGATACCATGTTCCTCTCCATGTCGATTCCAAATAATATATTCAGGGGAAAATTCTTCGGAGAGCAAATGAAACTTTACATCTTTTATATAATGACAATATCTGTTAAAGCATAGCTTAGATGGACATAGATCTTTTCGTGCTGAACTTTGACTTGGAGTTACAAATTCTAAAAAATTTTCAACAACTTCAGCAAAATC
>NW_021463407.1:0-330 GCF_001605985.2 Dendrobium catenatum
AAATTTTGAAAATTCTCTAATTCTCATAGGCACTAATAAGTGTCTCAAGTCATCTCTAAGGCCTCTCATGGAAATCTATAACTTTTCTCCTCTATAATAATAATCAATTGAGGAGCATGCCTGGCCAATGCTATAAATTCATCTTTGTATTTCGTACATGACTATCCTATTTCCTTTCTCTAATCTCATGAATGCCTCCTCCATTTATTGTTGTTCTTATGGAGGTATGAACTAATCCTAGAAAGTACTAAAAAACTCTTCACACTTGATTTGAGAGTTTAGCTAACCTTGGAACTTCACTCTTTACTACCTAATCCACAATCTCTTAGC
>NW_021463408.1:0-291 GCF_001605985.2 Dendrobium catenatum
TTGTTGCAATTAAAGAAGCTAAGGCTTCATTTAGGGAGGAATTATTCCGTGCGGAGTCCAGACGGGAAGAGCCGTTCGGACTATGAGTGTACAGATTATGTACCCACAATGTGTACAAAAATTTGATTCACACTATATAAATTTATACACGGTGTGTACACTCACATGTCTGGACGGTTCTTCAAGTCCAGACTCTACACAGAATAATTTATCTCATTTTGGACAGTTTTTTGTTGCTTTCTAAAGCAGCTTTTTAAAAAATTTGTACTACAAAATTGTTTTAAAAAGCAA
>NW_021463409.1:0-1079 GCF_001605985.2 Dendrobium catenatum
AAGAAATTTTAATAAGAATAAGCAAACTAAATTACAATTCATTTAATTCACTTTTTTAAAATAAAAAAGTGTGGTATATATTTAATTAATTAAATACATAATTCTTATTAAATTTACAATAAAGATCAAAATAAACCATAAAAATTCCATTTTAATCCCAATTTTATTCCCCCAGCAATAATTAGATCAGCCAATTTTCTCTATAAGCCAATTTATAAAAAATGAAAGAGGTGTAATGAGCATAAAAAATTGTCATGGTTTGCCAGCAAAATAAAGGTCCTACAGATATTGTTCCCAAAAAACAAATCCTGCAGATATTTTTCCAAAAAACAAAAAAAATTCATTGCAGATAGACTATTATCATATACTGAAAAAAAATAATATCCTTAAAATGCGTTAGAGTTATATGAGAGGCCGAAGCTTAATTAATTTTGTATGAGATTTTTTTTAAAATGTTTAGACTTTAGAGAAGATAATAAATAACATCATAAATTCTTTATCTCAATATTATGTGGGTTGGCCATATGAATCTTTTTTGTTCTTCGTATCATATTAAGAGTTGTTGCGTCCTGAAATATTCACGATGATAGAGAAATATGAATTTTAGCTTCCTAGCTTTGTACAAAGATCCAACACACACACAAATGAAAGATAGAGGTGTAGCATTCATAATAGACACTTGAAGTTGGAAGAATCAATGTTGGTATGTTCGTTTGGTTGACAAGACCGTAATCGGTGAGTGATGTAGATCGGAAGGATCATATATAGTCGGGCAACGATGGTCGGAATAACCCTTGTTGTCAGGCGACGGAGGTCGGAAAGAACGTAGTCGGGTGACAGTGATCGAAAAGACCGTAGTCATGCGATGACAATCAGGAAGATCGTAGTCAAGTGTCGGTGATCGGAGGACAGTTGTGGGCGACGGCGGTTGGGAAAAACGTAGTACTCTTGAGATGGTGGTCATAGAGACTGTAGTCAACGGATGACGGAGGTCAAAAAGACCATAGTTAGACGCAGTGATAATTTATAACCAAGTCATTCTAATTTTTTTTATATATATACTATCATAATCAAGTTAT
>NW_021463410.1:0-289 GCF_001605985.2 Dendrobium catenatum
GCTGCAGGCAATACCGCAGTAGAAGCATTTCGCCAAGCGCCTGAAATGCATTCTGAAGACTCTAGAGCATCATTGCATTCATATACAGAATTCTTACCCCTAATCTCCTGATCAACATTTTCATCTCATTAATAATACCAAAGTTAATTCTTGGTTTAAGCCCATCCAGATCTCCTCTCACATTCTAAGTCATATGACTAGATGAGAACTTTTCCAAATCTCCAATACGACTCAACTTACCAAACGAAAATAGAATATTATTTGGTTCAAATATTGGATTATCGAGCAT
>NW_021463411.1:0-455 GCF_001605985.2 Dendrobium catenatum
AGAGAGAGAGAGAGAGAGAAAAGGAAGATTTGGAGTTATCTTTCAATCTAACAATTAATAGCTTTTTAGATATTTACAAAGTTTAAGTGGACTTCTCTAAGAGCAATGAAAGCTCAAGATCAAGGAAATCCATCCACATGTTAGTTAGATATTTTCGTTTGATGTTTAAATTTATATTATATTTTCTCCTAGATTTTAATGCATAGAGCCATTAAACTCCAAGTATGGAAAGTTCTATTTATGTTGATCCTACTTTTAAATTTTATTAAATTTAGATGGTTATATTGAAAGTAATGAATATTTAAAATTTTAGTTAAAATGAATTGAAAATTTTAGACAATCTAAGCCATCCGTTCCTTTGAAATGAGATGATCAGATGGCTCAGATCTAAACGCCTTCCCTGCTATTCAAACTCAAGTTCTGTTGGAGTAAGACATGAGTAGTGTGGCCAAATC
>NW_021463412.1:0-327 GCF_001605985.2 Dendrobium catenatum
AGTTTCGTCCTGGGATGAGGGTAAATTTCATCATGGACAATTTTAAACAGAGAATCTCATCTAGAGACGAACCATGTATTTTGTCTGGATGAACAGTGCAAAGTGAGAATCCAGAGGCTTTCGTCCCGGGACGAATATTAAATTCATCCAGATGAATAGGACTTAGAAAAATTTTCTCCCTGCCTGTTTGATCCATTGCTCTTCCGAGGGGTTAATTGACATGATCGTCCCGTACGAATTATGTTCGTCCCATATGATCAGTTCTCAAAAATTATTCCCCCATATGTGTATGTTGTGAATATTCACTCAATTATAACACTCCCTCTC
>NW_021463413.1:0-286 GCF_001605985.2 Dendrobium catenatum
GGGGTCTGAATGTCGGGCTTTAAGCAGGACGTCGGGGTCTTCAGCAGAACGTAGGGACTGAACGTCGCGCCTTAAGTAGGACGTCGGGTCTTCAGCAGGACGTAGGGACTGAACGTCGCGCCTTAAGCAGGACGTCAGGTCTTCAACAGGACGTAGGGACTGAACGTCGGGCCTTAAGCAGGACGTCGGGCCTTCAGCAGGATGTAGGGACTGAACGTCGGGCCTTAAGCAGGACGTCGGGTCTTCAGCAGGATGTAGGGACTGAACGTCTGGCCTTAAGCAGGAC
>NW_021463414.1:0-391 GCF_001605985.2 Dendrobium catenatum
TATTTATACAAAAGACAAGAAAAACTGCCAAAAAACTACAAGTTTTCAATTCTGTACACAGTGGATCATCCCGTACGATCGTTGATCGTCCTGGACGATTTTACTTAAAAGCTTTGAAACGAACCACTTTGTATATGTGTACAAAATATTTTCGTACAAGCTGATCGTCCCGTACGAACTAAGTTTGTCCGGTACAAACGATTATTACTAGGCCAGTTCCAAAAACTACAGAAAACTGTTCTAAGTCGGTTAATCGTCTGGACGAAAATTGGTTCGTCCGGACGAAATTTTTACAGAGACCAAATCGTCATGTATGATAAATTAATTTCGTCTGGATGAAAATTTTACAGAGAACAGATCGTCCTGGATGATATTTAATTTCGTCTGGACG
>NW_021463415.1:0-241 GCF_001605985.2 Dendrobium catenatum
TCTTTTCATTTGGGTATCCGGAACCGACGAATCAAGATATTCGTGAGAAGACGAAGAAATGGACAACGAGAAGAATCCCAAATTTCAAATTCATTTAATTTAGGATTAGAAATCCGGGTTGTAGTCAGTGGTGCCCGGCCACTTTACTTTACTGTCATTTCTGTGATGTAATAATAAGGGCACTTGCCTACGGACATTCAATTTGATATATTTAATTTGATTGATTTATTTAAATTGATTG
>NW_021463416.1:0-221 GCF_001605985.2 Dendrobium catenatum
AGAGTATATGTTTAGATCTTTAGACTATGTAATTACATTAATTTTAGCATCATAAGTATTAGGCAAACAACGAAGAATCTTATTAATAATTTCTCCCTACCCAATACATATAAAGAGGTGATTATTTGTGTGAATCTTGTGTACATATCAGAAATAGATTCATTATGTTTCATATGAAATAGTACATAATCATACAACAAGATATTAAGTCTAGATTGCTT
>NW_021463417.1:0-842 GCF_001605985.2 Dendrobium catenatum
TCGCTGTTCTTTTCTAAGGAGTTCTTGATGAGGACATCTACATGAGTTCTAGCGCGAGGAGACCTACATGATCTACAGGCCATGATCTACTTTTGATTTTTATTATATTTGATGTATTTTGTTTTATGTTTTATAAGTATATTGTATTTCTTTTCATGTATGCTCTTGCTTAAGGGCCTCGTCATGTGTTAGCCTTAGGGGCAATTTGGTCTTTGTATTATCTTTATTCCTTTGGCTATTTAAGGCCTTCTCCTCTTCATGAGAGATGGAGGAATGAATATTTGAATGAAAAATTATGTTTTTTTCTACTTCTTCTTTCATGAGAGTTTGAGAAGGGAGAGAGCTCAAGGGGAGCAAATTGCAAGGCCCACCAGTCGTTGGAAGAGTCTGCGGCTCGTGGTTAAGTTAGTCTATCTTCTCATTTGTGTTTTCCTCCAACCACTTCCCCTCCACCACAAGAAAAGCCATTCAAAATCCTTGGGTTGAAACCGAGCCTAGCCTTTCCTGCCACCTCCTTGGAAGCCAGCAGCCGGCCACTCCCACGGCACCGGCCGGCCACCTTGCCGGCGACCTTCCCACACCCCGTCCAACCCATCTCTTCGCAAGTTTCAAATTTCAAATTTCAAATTCTTTTCTAATTTGGAATTCCAATTTAGGAAAGTTTCCATGATAAATTCCAATTTCAAATTAATTTAAATTGGAGTCTTTAATTTCTATTTCCACATCATCGCTCCATATTGGAAACTGATGGACCGGCTCCTAGACCCTTGCGGGTCTACATGAGGCAAAGGGTGTCACGACCTGACCCGAGACGAGACGGATCCCGCCCGTGCTGGATCGCG
>NW_021463418.1:0-428 GCF_001605985.2 Dendrobium catenatum
GTCAGAAGGTGGGAAACTATCCACGGTGTTTCTTCCTTTAACTAAATTTAGAAAAGCTAAGCACAATATTCAAAACTCCAAAATCTAAAATCTTGAAAAGTTTCAACATATGGAAGGCCAATTTTTAAAAACAAAGTGAAGTCAAAACACACACATAATAAAAAAAAAATAACAAACAACGCGGAAATAAAACACACTGAAACAAAACATATTTTAAGAACTTATTGAAGAAGCAGGTTTGAGCATGAATGAGCTGTGAGCCTTCATATGTCCAGTTATCCTAAGCCCCCACAAGGTCTTTGGTGAGAGCACTCCTGCAAAACTCAACAACAGTTAGATTTAGGAACCCAAACTAGTTTGTGCTCCTTCTTAGGAAAAGTAGAATGCAATACATGTAAGGTATGTTGTGAATTATGCATCTTAGGTCT
>NW_021463419.1:0-316 GCF_001605985.2 Dendrobium catenatum
TTAAGGGAGATTTACATGCATACCACTTAATACTATTTTATTTACATATTTAACACCTAAAACTTTAATATTACATACAAAATGAAATATATGAGTGGTATATGTGGTATGCATGTAATATTAAAGTTTTAGGTGTTAGATATGTAAATAGAATGTTATAAAGTGGTATGTATGTAAATTTCCCTTTTTTAAAACAATATATGTACAGATGCCAACCCAATCAATTTTTTTATTTTAGACTTCATTTAGGACAGCTTTTTTATTGCTTCTTAAAACAGCTTTTTAATATAAAAATTAAAATTTTTAATAAAAAACC
>NW_021463420.1:0-1344 GCF_001605985.2 Dendrobium catenatum
AAGAGAATTTAAATTAATTTTAGAAAATAAATTATATCTCTATGAGACATGAAACTTGAACCATTCAAACATAGTGACATCTTAAACCTTAGGAAAATATCCCACTAATTTTCAACATCATAAAACTAATTATTTAATTAATTTAAAATCAAAATATTAATTAAGCTTCATAATTTCTAAAACTTCCAATAAACTCTATTGCAACCCATGACCCTGAGTTTGAGATTTTGATGATGATAAATAATGTCGTCTGAATTATCTATTTATTGAATATTATTTTGTTTGCTATTGTCCGTGAGTACTAACATTTCAGGAATATCATAAGCTACTCAGGATGACAGGAAGACTCAAGAATGGGTAGATTAGAAGTATGAGTCTCACAATGTATTTTTATTTATTTTTATTTTCTTGAGTCTGGCCACAAAATGCATAAAAGTCTGAGCAACCATGCACACACACAGGGGGAGAGTTTTTTTTTAAGAAAAATTTGGAGATTTTCTTTCTCTGTAGATCGTATTGTACAATGTTATTTCGTACAATATGATCTGAACTTGTAGGACTATTCTGTGAATAGATCGTACCGTACGAATTAAAATCGTACTGTACGATATGTTCAAATCCAAAACCCTAGCCATCAAATTAACTTAAGTAAGTTTTTTCTCCGTCATTCGTACTGTATGAAGTAATTCGTACTGTACAATTTATTTTAAATACTTACTTAAATTAACCCGTGATTAGTGGAATAATTCAAGGCTCAATTTAAAATTAAATATCGTACTATACGAACTAGTTCGTACAATACAATGAACAGAGAAGAATTCTGATCGTCCCGGAGATCGTCCTGGACTATCCATTGGTTTTTCCTCATCGTACAGTATAATGTAGATCGTACTATATGATGAACAGAGATGACTCTTGATCATCCCAGAATTCGTCCTGGATGATGCCTTGAATTTTGACCATTCGTACTGTACGATATATATCGAACAATACGATGAACAGAGACGACATTTGATCGTTCATGCTATCATCCTGTACAATCAATAATGTTAAGGATAGTACCGTACGGTTCATTATCGTGGTTAGAGAGGGATTCCAAGGGAGAGAGCTCTTGAGAAGTTCTTTAGGGTTTCAGAGAGGAAGGAGATGGTGAGCATTGTGAGGGAGAAAAGGTGTGAGGCAGATCATACGGTTGCTCCGAACTTGCTGCATCTTGCTCCTCCTGTGGCCCTAGAAGAATTTGTGAGAGGATCTCCAATGGTAAGGCTCTTCTACATCCGTGACCTCGAGGTACTATGCCTTCTCCAGGAGGGAGAAAAATGAGAAGGTTCATTGCCGTTGCCA
>NW_021463421.1:0-371 GCF_001605985.2 Dendrobium catenatum
AAATGCAAGAAAGATTTGATAAGTCAGAGCAGGATTGACTTAAGATTCAACAAATGGCTCGAGAGATTGTGAAAAAAGTTAGAAAGACAGAATCTGGTCCCAAGCCTCCTGAGTTGACACCAGTGATTCCTCCTTGCCTATCAGAGGCATCTCCAGCAGCACCTACAGTTCCCCCTGCTCCTTCAACTCTGCCCCAGAAATACATTAAGCAAATGATTGAGGACCAGGTAAGGGAGGCCTAAGCCTTTTCCCAAGGAACCGCATCTATTCCAAAGGGTAGACCCTACCCCGAAGAATATGATTCAGTTCCTTATCCAAAGGGCTTCATGCCACAAACTTTTAAAATTTTCACTGGAATAGAAAACCCGAGA
>NW_021463422.1:0-334 GCF_001605985.2 Dendrobium catenatum
ATGAGGAATCTCTACCCAAATCTAGAGCGAGAAGATGCCCTTGACACCGTCCTCGAGGTTCCTTTACCGAAGGAGATGTTTCCCGACCGGAAGGGAGGATCGTCATCGTCGTCGACCGGCCAAGACAATCACTACGCTTGGCTCAAGTCGCAAGCTTTCGACAAAGCCACCGACACCCCGCCGCCAATGCTTTCCGGCCTGACCGCCGAGCTGCAGCTCCTCCTCAGCGTCGTCGGCTCGCCGCTCATCCCTATGCCCCTGCCTTTCAACACAGCATTCAGTAACCGCTCCGTCCGCGAATCCTCCATTGTAAATCCTAATCCTTTTATTTGTT
>NW_021463423.1:0-304 GCF_001605985.2 Dendrobium catenatum
ACTTGTTCTTGATCGTAACTTTATTCAAATCTCTGTAATCAACACACATATGGAGTATTCCGTCCTTCTTCACAAACAAAACAGGTGCTCCCCAAGGAGAAACACTGGGACGAACAAATCCTCTATCCACTAACTTCTGAAGCTGAACTTTCAACTCAGAAAGTTCCTTCGGTGCCATTCTGTACGGAGCTTTTGATATCGGAGCTGTACCCGGAAAAATATCAATAGAGAACTCCACATTTCTATCCGGAGGTAAACCAATCAACTCCTCAGGAAATACATCAGCAAACTCTCGTACCACCGG
>NW_021463424.1:0-428 GCF_001605985.2 Dendrobium catenatum
ATTTTTATAGATGCTGAGAAAGAAGAAACGAGGAAAAACCGATAAAGATGAAGATGAAGACTAGTTTAGAGGAGAAAAAAGCTGATGAAGATGACATTATGCAAACATCTAGGAAGAGGAAGAGGAATTGTTGAAGTTAAAAGAAGAATATGTTGCAGGAACAATAGTTTTTTTCTGTATATTTAGGGAATATGTCGGGGGTTTCGAGGGGGCAGTGCCCCTTGGCAGGGGTCCAAGTGGGCAACGCTCCTGTGCGGGTTTCCGGGGGCAGCGCCCCCGATACAAATTTTTTATTGTAAGAGTAATTTTGAAGTTCTGTTTGTTTTCAAAGTTTGCAAGTCATTTTTACTACGTAATTTTCAGTAGTAAAAGCGCAGTCATTTGTATTCCATGATTTTCAATGATATTTTTGTTCATTTTAAAGCTCT
>NW_021463425.1:0-502 GCF_001605985.2 Dendrobium catenatum
CTTGCGAACTCAAGTATTTCCTATCAAATTGGTATCAAAGCAAGTCTCGGGACCGGTGGAGGGCTGATTTCAACAAATTCCAGCAGCATTTTTTTGGCTTCAAATAGGAAAAAATTGCTGATTTTTACTCCAAAATCCTATTTTTTGTGAATCTACAAACGCCAAATTGTGATGACGGCCAAAAAAGTGGATGCCTTGGAAGAAAGACTTGAAGGGGAGATGAATCAAATCAAAATGACGATGGAGGAAAGGTTCTCTTCCATGGAGGGACAAGTCGCCGACCTCCGAGAGATGATGAAGAAAATGTTAGAGATTCAAAATCAAACAGTGGCTTCAGTGGAAAAAGGGATGGAAGGAAAGAGTAAGAATTCTGAAATCCGTAGGGAGGAAGATGCGGTGGAGATCGTGGAAGAAGAAGAAAGAAGACCCAATATGGAGCCTTTCTAGAGGGAAGAAAGAGGAGGATTTGGGGAACGCCAGGAGGGATACTGTGGGCTCCGAA
>NW_021463426.1:0-350 GCF_001605985.2 Dendrobium catenatum
TTTTGTACTCATAATACTATACGATAGGTATCATACATCATGTTGTAATTAAATCTTGCCATAATTAATCTTGTGATTATAAAATGAATTTAGATTTATTTATTAGGTAAGATCATATAAGATAGTTTAGCTAATCATACTATACAACTTGATTCCTACATAAGATGATAATTTAATCATTTTCAATCATTCGAGATGATAATCTAAGTCATTTGAACTAATTATACAAGATGATTTGAATTGTCTTGGACAAATAACTCAATTCATTGAACTGGTCATAGATTACCTAAATCTCTATATAATACTATTAGGAGTACTTTGCACTAATTATATTGGAAGATCTTGGATGG
>NW_021463427.1:0-255 GCF_001605985.2 Dendrobium catenatum
TTCTATAGAATAATAGTCTTGTATTGATGTCGTGAATGTTTTATTGTAATTTGGAAGAATTTGGAATTTGTGCCTTTTTGCAGGATTTTTGTGTAAATTTGACCGACTGCCGTTACTCTGCCCGATTTTCGTACGATTTCTGATTTTCCCGAGATTGATAGATTGAATTGATATGCGTATGACTATTGATATGATCGTTCTAGATTTCTTTAATATTTCTTATTGCATCGATTATTGCATTAATTGATTGTTACT
>NW_021463428.1:0-323 GCF_001605985.2 Dendrobium catenatum
GAAAGTTCTCTCTCATTATTGAGAAGGGTAATTAACTATAGGGGCTTGCGTCTATAGGAAACCTGAACTCAGATCATAAAATCCTCGCAAAATGAGGGCAAAATCTATAGGTAGTGCTTATTTCAAACCCAACCCACCTTCTCAAAATTTACCTCGAAACTTAATTTAAAACTCTCCCGAAAGAGGAGAGGCTGGGGCGCGAATTTTCAGAGCCCACATCATCATTGTTCGACTGTCATTGTTCAACCACTCTTGACCGACCGTCATGATCAAACAACTATCATCCAACCAATATTAATTAACATCATCCAATTGATGTCATT
>NW_021463429.1:0-256 GCF_001605985.2 Dendrobium catenatum
TAAGCTCCTCCTTGAAATACCTTCTCGATGACGAAAGGTCCTTCCCAGTTGGATACGAATTTGCCACCGATTTTTCTATGCGGGATTATTGGCCTTCTCTGCACCAGGACCAATTCCCCTTCTTGAAATGATCGGGGACGCACCATTCGATCAAAAGACTTTGTCATTCTTGCCCGGTAGATTTCCAGGTTCTGCTGAGCTTGTAACCTGATTTCATCGAGTGCATCGAGCTCCTCCATTCTTAGACGAGCATTTT
>NW_021463430.1:0-261 GCF_001605985.2 Dendrobium catenatum
GCAGTTTATGCCACTTAAAAAAAAAAAAACACTTAACACTGGCGGCCAAACCGCCAGTAATACTAGGTGCCTAAAAAACCTACGGTATATTTGGTGGTCAGTTTACTGTCGAAATTTCCGGCAGTGTATTATTAAAAATCGCCAGTTAAACCGCCTGTCAAAATCGGCGGTCTAACCACCGATAAACATGGAATTTCATGTGGTGTCCAAAAAAGGCGTTGTTTGTAATATTTGATAAATACTAGTGGAATTATTTCAATT
>NW_021463431.1:0-9976 GCF_001605985.2 Dendrobium catenatum
CTGACTTTCGGGAAGTCATATCCACCCACACCCACCCAATTTTCATGCTTCTTGAATGCAGTCTGTCACAGATTAATGACCTTGAGGTTTTTTGCCATTTTATCTGACTGCAAACTTTCAAGTCACATATCAAAATTTTTTATCGTGATCGCGACGGGGTTTAGTGTTGCGTATTGAGTAGTAAGGATATTGATTACTATAATATACTACATGCATATGGTGATTAGTAATATAAATTGATTTGTCCTATGATATTGAATATCCATCTATACCCACCACGAGGTCATGGTCATAATGGGTACCCAACGAGGGCTCTGTTCTGTATCTTCCAAGTTGCAGATTGAGTCGATCGAGATGAAGAACGATTAGATGAAGGAGAAGATGGGAGAGAATTCAGGCGCTCCATTGGTGGCTTCATTTGGCGAAATGCTGATCGACTTCATTCCCGGCATCGCCAGCGTCTCTCTGGCGGAGTCGGCCGGGTTCGTCGAGGCCCCTAGCGGTGCTCAGGCTGACGTCGCTGGGGAAATCGCCAAGCTCGGCGGCCGTTCCGCCCTTCTTGGAATGGTGATGCTCTCCTCCTCTTCCAATCGCCCTCCTTGACCGCTTTTGGTTTGATGAAACTGATCGAAGAGAACTTTAGCAAAATGATTAGGAAGAAAGATACATCTTTTGGGAAACTAATTATCAAATTTCTACTAAGTTTTTTTTTTTTTTCTGATGATTGGTCTGAGATGAAATTCAAATTTCGAACTCAAGCCCCTCAATTTGAACAAATGCCCTCACACATTATATACAAATAGGTTGGGAAAGACGAGTTCGGGCACATTTATGCTCGTACGTGAACATTCTGAAGCAAAACAGAGTGGAGACAAGCGGCGTCCTGTTCGACCGGCAAACTCCAACGGCGCTCGCCTTCGTCACTCTGCGCGACGACGGCGAGCGGGAATTCATGTTTTATCGCAACCCGAGAGCGGGTATGTTGCTGACTGAAAAAGAAGGATCTATATGGATCTCATTCTGCGCTCCGACTTATTCCACTATGGGTCTATCAGCCTGATTTCCGAGCCTTTTCGCTCCGCCCATCTCGCCGCCTTGCGCGCCGCTAAAGCTGCCGCTGTACTGTCTAAATATGGAACTGATCCTAATATTCGCCTTCCTCTTTGGGGCTCTAAACAATGAAAATTGTCTAAATGAGTAGTGTGAGTGAGTCGAGTCTGTCCATGAGTCGGCTCGGATTTGACTCATAAATGACTTATGAGTTGAACTGGATTAACTAATTATTCAGGTTTGAGCGGTCATGGACAGACTCGACTCATGAGTTTAATGGGTATATGAAGGATATGCTATAAATAATTAAAGATTGGCCGGACTATTTTATATTATATGAGGATGTGCATGAATATTATTTATATTTGCTTTAATATTAGTAATGTGTATATGAAGAATTTGTATTACATGAATATTAAGAGACATCTAATGATATTTATGCCTATCATAATATAGTTTGTTTAAGAATACATTGATATAATTAGTAAGATCTTATTTATATTTGACTTATTAAATAAAGGAAGTTATAGAAATTGGTCATTTAATTATATAAATGTTATTTTATGAAAGAATATGAGATGTCAGTATTATCTATATTAAAATACATTAATAAGATTTTTGAAATTACATTATATTAGCTCTTAGATATCAGTTTTGAGTCATGATATCAGTTTTGAGTCAATAATTCTTTTTCTTTTTTTTGCGGTTAAGTGAGATGAAGTGGCCAAATTCTTCGCCTATGAGAATCCTCTTTTGATGAGGAGAATATTTATTGTGAAAATCCTTAAATAAGAATCATTACGGATATGGTAGTGATAATAATTGTACACTACAGTGTGTATACACAAAGTGACACCAATAGTGTACATCAATGTGTGTACACTCACATTCCATTGATTGTTCTTAATTTCTGGACGGACTCCGCACATAATAATTTCTCATGATGAGGAGAATGGGACTCTATCCTTTGGATCCTGATCGCCGTGCAAGCTCCTCGTCGCACCGATGGGGAGATGTATGCCCTGTTCTCCAGATTATTTTCATCTAATTGGTACTTGTTGTATATTATATTCAGCTCAATGGTATTCAATTTTCTTTGTGACTCTAGTTTTTGTCCATTTAAAAGGATTAAATTGGAGCAATTGTGATAATTCTGCGAGACTAAATTTGATTATACACGATATATTAATTTAATTAGTGTGCATTTAAAAAATGTTATGTTTAAAGTTATATGACCTTCTCTTATGATTAATGATTAATTAATGTCGATATTTATTTGTGTATATGTTTAGAGATTCAGTGAGGTTAGTGATTGGCTGGCATTACCGGTGAAAGCCCTGGACACAACTGGAGCTGCGATGCTTTCGTTGTTGATCCCTTTTTCAGCCTTTTTCATTGCTAAGATAGATTTCCATTTTTTTCTCAATGTTCCAACCGTTTCCTAATTTTCAAGTTCTATCATTTTTTGTTGAGGTCTTGGATTTTGTTTTATAATCTATGGAGCCTCCTCTAATACTTGGTGTCAAGATTTTACATACTTTAGCTTTTGGATCCATGATGATGATTTCTTTTTTTGTTAGACTCTTAAACTTACAGAACCTGGAATATCAGCTTAAGAAGTAAAATTCTTTTTAGTATCTAAAAATATGTTAATTACTTATGTATTAAGGCGCGCAAAAAAGACTGAATGCTCGAAAATTATAAAGCATTAACAAACAAAAGATACAGCCCATAACCAACTCGAATATATCTAATTCTACTAGAACTGGCGTAGCTCGTTTAATCTTTTATTTGCCCTTTCCTAGTAATAAAAGTTTCTAGGTATAATATAGAAGTATATATGAAATTAAGAAAAAAATTTATAGATAGGTGTATTTAACTAAGTACAAGCTAATTTTAGAAAGCGCCCATATGGCCAGATAGGAATGGTCCTGGTTCCCAACGAGTGAATTACCCTTATTAAACCCTTATTTACGCATCCTTATTTGATTGCCATGGGGAAAACCTTCTTATAAATAGGGGTATTTTTACTAAATATCAAATGCTGGGTTAAATTTTAGAGAAACTCATCCATTATGTAAAGTCATTGATTTGAATAAAGATTAATATAAATCTAAAACTCATTAGACGATAAGATTCAGTTTCTCTAAAATAAAATTCAATCAATATATCCAAAATATAGTCACTGATTAACTCAAACGAACTGTTATATTGATCCCACGCAACTCCGCTCAAAAATCAAACCACTCCAACAAAAAAAAAGAAGTTAGCCCAAAAATCGAAAAAAATTAAAGCCAATAGACACAAATCACAGTAAAATGAAAGAGAGAAACAATGCAAATGATATCATTGTAGATCTCAGCCTTTAATTTCATACTCTATTTTTGTGGTATACATCCTCAAATTCCCAAATCCTTAATTTTCCGGTGGGCATGCACATGAATCTATAGAGTAAAATAAAATGGAAGTAATTTAAAAAAATATTAATGTATTTTAATATTTCTGGACGTTATCTGGACCGGAGTGGTAACATTATATATTTAAGTGATATCTCGTGAATCCTATTAAAAAGTTATACATCAGGATCGAAGCGGTATAATACAAATAGAATAATATTAAATGTTCTCAACCACCCCCAAACAAATGATACACATATGATGGTCTTAGCTGGGCGCAATCAGGCTCTCAGCGGTTGAACCAATCTAGCCGGTCTAGCCGAGGAGGTGCAGAATCCAACGGATATAGGCGGCTGGCGCGAAAGCCGTAGCAAACAAAACCAATTATGAGGTTACTCATGTTTGGTCCACATATGGCCTATTTAAGAGATGTGGCTTGTTAAAAAATAAGGATGGTCCTAATAAGTCTCCTTAGTTGTATCTATGTGATTCTCTCTTTTATTATGTTCTATGTTGATCGATCTTAGTATTTGATTTTAAATTATCTTATATATAATTATTGGAATGGAGTTATAAGTAAAGTAAATTAGATTCACTAATTGATAACAGAAGAAGATAGGTTTGTGATGACTTCTTTAACTATGTTTGTAAATTTCTTCCTAATAGTATTAGAAAGGCGATACTAAGTTTTATTAGGTGTTGTAGAATAAACCACACTTTAGGATTTCAAGCAAAGTAGGTGTAGTTCAACATAATAATAACTAATAAAAAACTCGATAGCTATTTTTCTTATGTAGATTTAGCAGCTTTTGATCTGGTAGCGACTGGTCCAGGGCAATGCGTTAGATGCCACTCACCGGGTTGGGAGAAGGCCTGCGGGAGTTAATGAATAAAAGAATCTTTACTTACTGTTATTTGATTAATTGAAATGTATAGTAATTTTGTGAAGAACCCTTAATTATGGTTAATATGGAGTGAAACTTTAGAGATTTCTCCAAAGCCCCATATTACTATTGGTGCCTTAGAAATGGTTATTCTAGTATGACCTCATACTATTTACGTAGTCATAGGCTAACGTTATCGAGAGTGTAAATTCTTTTATATATTAACTCTCTTTATGAAATTACCAATTCAATAATCCAGAAAACGTGATTATATCTAACTAAATTATCTAACAATGCGGTTAATTTTTATAATAATAAAATAATAGGTTATTTTTGGAATATTCTTACCTTATAAAAAACCATTACTTTTATTTCCTCTGTATGAAAATAAGAAGTTTCAATTCCCTGTGTCGCCGATAGAAACCTAACCAAAACGGAATATGCGAGCCCCTTGACACATACACACACCATAAACTCCCAATGCCCATCTAAAAGTTATTTTTCACTTGGGGTTGCCTAATGTTTCGCTTTAAAACATGACAGAAAGCCAATCACCAATATGATTTGATATCGGTGAAAGATGCTCTTACGCAAGAAGTGTTAGATGTAAGGACTGGGAGTTCCGATTACTCTACCTATGAGTGTGTGCTTTATTTCTGTGATGAACGTCGCAGAAGCCTCCTAAGTGATTTTAAGTGCAGCTTATTTCTCATACGCTGGTGTTCGTGGATTTTGGCGAGCTGGTTTTTGAGGGGTTGGAGGTCTTGTATCCTATCATATATGTTCGTTATATTCTTAGTGATCTGATTATTGGATGTATGACAGATCCGTGCAAGCACATTTTAGCTTAATACTCTCTCGTTTTCCACGCAGGCAGCCCAAGGAGCAAGTTAAGACCCTATTCCATAGGGTGGAAAGTGTGAGTGAGTGGCAAGAGTGCACATATCTATGATAAAGAATGAGTCCCTAAGAAAATATACGACAACGTTACGTGACTGTTGAGCGCGTGTGATACATGAGCGTTGAGTCTGGTGACTCTCACATTCCCTTAGGTGCTGGACGTAGGCAATCGCTGCGCAAGCACCCGGGAAAGGAGGAGGACATAGCGGGAGGAAGGGTTACTTGAATTAAGGTATATGCTGTGATGGTTACCGCAGCAATGAAGCGTTAGGGTTACACCAAACCTCGCATGATGGTGAGTTAATAAGAAGTAGTGTACTATTGGCCAAGCACGCTACCAATTTCCCCCGTTAGACTTCCATTTTATACGACCAAGGACGAGCTCTTTAGTTACGCCCCCTCAGATCAAAGTTAGAAGGGACAAAAGTTGAGAAAACGGATACGTCAGCCGCCTCTCGCGTAGAAAAAGGGCTATTATGCGCTGAACCTCTGAAAGGCATGTATGGATGATATTATGTATCAGAACTGGATAAAATAAGTTCATTATTCTCCACCATAAGTAAGGACTGTAGAGCACGAGGAGCAGAAATTTACCAGGACATTTTAGTGACTCTTTGAAGTAAAGAAAGAATAAAGTAGACATGATGACGGAGACATATCCAGAATTATTAGAAGATCGAGCAATGTAATTGGATCGTTTATAATGATTGATGGAAGCTCGCTAAAGTTCGTATTTATGTCAGAATAATTTTGCTAAACGATATATAGATTTAAAAGTGGGATTAGTATACACCTAGTGCGTATATTTAAGATGTGAAAGAGGATTTATTTACTTACAAATCTGCTCCTTATTTGACTAACAAAAATTAAAAGAATGTAGTTTGTGAGTGTGACTATATTGGATTAGCCATAATAGAAATATATAAAGTGAGTTCTTTATAGTTTGCTTAACCATCAGACTGCTAGTATATAAAGTGAATAGCACCGTTTACTCATATTATTCTATATATCATTATTATATTGTTTATGATGGCTGAAAAGTAAATAATCTTAAATCTATCATCATAAGTTTTTTTTAGTATTTTTATTTTATGGGTTAGAGGATTTTAGTATTGATTTAAAAACTCCATATTCTCTTTTATATCAGATTTTGTTTTCTTAAATAGTGTAATTAAAATGTAAACATTAATGTGTGAATTAATAATACTATTGTTATTCCACAATTTGGTCCGTATTGGTTATTTATAAATTATTAATCATTTAATTTTTAATGAATTTATTTATTTTATTGTTTTATGGATATATTTTTTTTTTTATTCTTTTAGTTATTCTCATTACTGCTCTGTTTATTGTGACGGATTGGGTGCTCGACTCTCGTGGCCGTGAGATTATGGTTGTTTAATTAAAGTGAAGGTGTGACTAATCTTTTTGAATTTTTTTTGGCTTAATATAATTAGAATCTCATCGAATATAAGTAATTCTCAGAAAAATGGACTATATTTATAACTGAAGAGAGATGTCAAAAGTGAGAAATATGGAATCACTCCAGTTTCCATACTGTTGTTAGTTAAGAACAATAATTGTACGACTGTGCTCATTAGGATTAAGCCCATCTCGTATTTAGATCATTAGTAACTTGCTTTGAAGAATAGAGTTATTGTCCAAGCATTATGACTTAATTGATATTTGGTATAAAATATTTATAGCAGTACGAAAATTTGATGTTTGTACCGTGGCGAGATGTGCACGACTCCAAGTAATACATACCGCTTTATACGAAAACCCAGAAAACACCTCCTATAAGTGAGAATTTATGTGTACATAGTTTGAATTAAAAGCGCTTATAGATTACTGCGTGGAAAACTATGAGACTATTAGGTATATACCTGTATATTGATTTACAGGTGATCTCTATATGGAAGGAATTTTGTCCTACGTAGTTATTGGAAATTTTTGTGAAATATTTTACTTAACGAGTGTTCTTTTGTTTAATATTATACAAAGAAACTCATTAAGAAACTTTCTTTAAATTTTTGAACGTCTATGGTGATAAATGTTGTGTATTTATAGTCCCATTCTCTATTTTGGGTCTATAAGACAAAACTCACCATGAGCACTGGAATACCATCATCAATGAGGTGAAAAGAGTGCTAATATCTAAAGACGGGAAACTTTTACTTCGGACTTTTTTTTCATAGATAAATTACTTTTTTTTTTACTTAAGTGTTTTGAGTGTGAGAATGTAAATTACGTATTTAATATGTTTCCTTTATAAAAGACATTAAATAAAATTAATCCCTTCACGTTGCGACACAATTGAAAATTTTACCAATAAATATTATTCTTATAGTATTTTTTCAGGATCGTCTTATCTATAATTATTATAACGCTCCTGCACAGATGAATTGATGCTATGTATCTTTGTTATTAGCAAGTCGATTAATAAAATCCATGGTTTAATAGCTCAATTATTTTATCATATAATTTTAGATGTCTAACATTAAGAGGATTTGTGAAGATTTTAATTACTATGTTCAGTTTAATGAATATATCTTTAGATTATTGAGTATAATATCTCATTAAGATATCGATTCTGGATTCAGGTATTATTAATACTATTAGGTAATTGATGATCCTATATTTAGTATGAGTATTGCGTTCAATAAGGATAAGAATAGAATTATCAAGTAACATTATAATTTAGATATGTATAACCTAAATCCCAAATTCTGTAAGTGAAATATTTCGATTTAGTTTTATATTTATAATATAGTAATCAGTTTTTATACATTATATTATTTACTATATTGAACTCAACTCAGTATTACATTATCGTTATGGTCACACTACATTTAATGGAACTCTGTGTGTGTCATGTGATATTTCATTTTATTAGTATTGCTTATTTGTGTGAATATTTGCGAATAAATGGGTTTTACAGTTTCGAGATATCTCTTAAAATATAGATATTGTGTGTAAATGTTATTATTCAATTGATTATTCTCGATTTCAAACTACGTATTACTTGGCTTATATTCGTATGAAGATATCTGGATGCTAAATGGACTTCGTGAGATTCCTCTCAGGAACAGTCACAATTTTATTTTTACTCCTGCCTTACAGTAGAACTTCCATTCGATTAGTCCCATCCATTAGAAATATACTCATCTACCTATAATTTGAAGCCTTCATTCGGGCTTATATGCATATTCAAAAATAAATTAATGTAGATTTTGCATTCATAAATCATTACCATCTTTTTCTATGTCTAGCATAGTTTGCCGCTACATATACTATTTATGCGTTATATTCCTTCGCATCTTTTGTTTATGTTTCTTTTATGTTTTTGTTTTGAATATATTCGTATTACGTTTACACGAGCTATTGACTCTCAAGCTTTGTGAAAAAGTAGGATCAAAAGTGACATCCCACGAACGATCTTGAAGGTACTGGAGCATGCTACTTAGCTATACAGAATAGGTTATATAAATCTCTCCCTCTTTCGTTCTATTCTTTTTCGGCTTTATCATGGCGCAATTTCATAGCTTTTTATCGCGCTATTATATCACTTCATTAAAGCTATATAGTTTATATTTGCTTTGTCTAAATTTTATCCTTATGCGGTTTTTGCTCTGAAATTGTTGCTCTGAGTTTTTGTTAGTGTGGAGCGATCCAACTTGCTATTCGACGGGGCAGTTCGGGTTGTTGACGAATACTATTTAGACTTCTGTGAATATAATGAAAATTAGGAAAAGTGATCAATCCGATGTATTAAAGTCGATTTTCATTCAAGGTTTGAGGTGATAAGGAAATTTGTGTTTCTATCTCATGACATAAAGTTCAACATTCGGAACCAATTGTGCTAAGCTCGTTATGATCGAGATCAGTAGAGCACCTTCCAATATCTCATCTCCCTAGACTATTTTGCTGGATTGGAGTTTAGTTAACAATAGGCCGAACAATATTATCATATGCTGGTCCTTCCTTCTTTTTTGTGTTGACCTAGCCTTACACAGACTTCCATCATTAATTAGGAAGACCGCGTTTTTTGTTATGAACGATTTATTATAATCATCACATTGTTCTATTCGAAATTGGACCTCGCTGCATGGGTTAGTGTGGCATGGCCAAGTTAAAGTTTTTTTTAATTCCCTTCCTTGCATTTTGCATGCATGCATGAATCGGGTCTATGTTGGCCATAATTGATGAGTTTGTTAAGTGGGTCCTATGGAGATTCGAATGGGTTTGGTCGTGTTTTTAAGTTTTTTTAATGAAATATTGCAAAAACAACAATATTAAGGTTTCGTTTGGGGAGACTTTTTTACTGCATCTTAAAACAATTTTTTAGTTCAAAAATTAAAAATGTTGTGCTAAAAAGCTACTTCATGAAGCAGTAAGAAAGTCGTCACAAACGATGCCTAAGTCTTTATCCTACAACGTGAGATTGGTTATATGATTTTTTTTATTGTCTTATTATTAAAAAGTTAAATTTTTATTTAAATCTAATAAAAAAAATCATTTCAAATACTTTTTAATCCAGCCTTTTTAGGCATATCTCTACATTTCTTAATATAGGTCAAATCTAATACATCAAATCTCCTAACCCAGCCATCAGAAGGCTGACGTTTCATCTGAACAGACCATCTAAGACAACTCTCTCTAATGTTATTCGCCATTGGAGCTACTCAAACCTTTTCACGTAGGTACATACTCGTTTTTCATTTCATCTCTAAGAGTTAAACCAAT
>NW_021463432.1:0-268 GCF_001605985.2 Dendrobium catenatum
TCCAGTAGAAAACAAAATTCAGTAGCCCTATCTATTGTAGAAGCAGAATATATTGCTTTAGGAAGTTGTGTGGCACAAGTACTTTGGTTAAAACAACAGTTGATTGATTTAGGATTATTTGTAGGCACTATTTCAATTTATTATGAAAATACTAGTGCTATTTGCATTTCCAAAAATCCTATTCAACATTCTAGAACCAAACACATAGATATAAGACATCATTTAATAAGAGATCATATATCCAAAGGAGAAATTGAACTCACACATG
>NW_021463433.1:0-233 GCF_001605985.2 Dendrobium catenatum
ACCACGCTCAATAAAGGCGTGCTTAGGTGGTCTACCGTCCCGTCGTACACGCCGAGGACAGAAGTCTGAGTTTAGATTATACCTTCGGGACCGGTGACGGAGGCTCGTGGATCGAGGCGGGAGAAGGGACAAGTATATTTTTTTCTTTTATATTAATTATAGTTAATATTAATTAATTATAATTAATTAAGAAAATATTTTTTAATTAATTATTTATAATTATAATTAAAGTT
>NW_021463434.1:0-274 GCF_001605985.2 Dendrobium catenatum
AACAAAAATTCTCTCTCATTATTGAGAGGGGTAATTAACTATAGGGGCTTAGGTCTATAGGAAACTAAAACTCAAATCATAAAGTTCTCGCAAAATGATGGTGAAATCTCTAGGTAGTGTCTTATCTACAAACCCATTTGTCTTTCCAAAATTTACCCCAGAACTTAAATCTATTAAAACTCTTCCTTGCGAAAGAAAAAAACAATGTAGGAGGAGGCCGAGGCCGAATTTTTGGATCCCGCAACACTAGAAGCCTATTGCATTCACTTCACTA
>NW_021463435.1:0-282 GCF_001605985.2 Dendrobium catenatum
TATATATATATATTACAAGAACAATAGAAACAGTGGATCAAACAACACAAACTTTTCATTTGATAGATTAAAAAGATATTTCACATTCAAGGAAACAAAACACAAACACAAATACAACAACGCACAACTACAAATAAGAACAAGAAAGAGGTGAAAAACATTACAGCTGTGATCAGTTTACATGGAAGGAGAGCGAAGGATATAAGAGAGAAGAGTTAAAACGGCCTTTATGAGAAGCAACTCAGACGGCAATAGTCTGGCAACTGGTGAAGGTTTCCTCTC
>NW_021463436.1:0-484 GCF_001605985.2 Dendrobium catenatum
CGTAAGGATTCTAAGAAAGCAATATGCGATGCAAAGACATTATCTTTTAGTGATTTATTTAATAGATTAAATACTAAGGAGGGAGAAAAATATATGTATAAGTTTGCCAAACAAAGATATTAGAGTAGTAAGGATTTAATTCAAGTGAAGTGTATTAAAGATGAAGATGAAAAAATACTTTTTTTAGAAGATGATATTCAACAAAGGCGGATGAGATATTTTGTTAAATTTTTTAATGAAGATTGTGAAAATAAGATTGGCTATAGTGACCTTAACACCCTAAATGATAATAAACATTCTTGTTTTTATCGGCGTATTAGTAAAACGGAAGTTAGAGAGGCTTTAAAGAAAATGAATGGTGGAAAAGCTATTGGACCTGATGAAATTCCAATAGAGGTGTGGAAATGCTTAGGAGATGAAGGAATTTCTTGGCTTACTAAATTTTTAAATACTATTTGAAGACTAAAAAGATGCCAAATGAGTG
>NW_021463437.1:0-208 GCF_001605985.2 Dendrobium catenatum
CTTGTTCCCCGAGTCCTAAGGTTTTCGGACTCGAAGACTAAAGTGTGGAAACCTTATAATATTCAGACTAGGAGGGCCAGAGTGGGTGCTGCCAAGGAGGGACAGGAAATGCCTGAGGCTCGTAGCAACGCTGATCACATGGTGGAGGATCTATCCAAGGAGCAGGTTCCAGATAGTTGTCCGAAGATGGATGAGTTGACAGACAGTG
>NW_021463438.1:0-1467 GCF_001605985.2 Dendrobium catenatum
TTTTCGACTAGGCATTAGCTCTATGTGAGCTGAAGTTTATTTTAATTTGTCCACCTCAGCAAACTGTTGCGAAGGGTGGATGGATTTTGCATTGAGTGGTTGATGATTGAGTTTCAATTTTAAATATTTTTGAGATTTTGGGATATTGGGATTTTGGACTTTGTAGAGTTCTGGATTGTGGGTATTTGGGTGAAGCTTGAAAGTATTTGTGAACCCCTCCGATTGAGATTTGCATTCAACATGGCCATCATCGGGGTATGGGGTCATTCATTGACTAAACCTTGTCGACCCTATCAACCTGCCGATAGGGATTGGATTTCGTAGGCTTCATGCCTTTATTTGTGAATTCTCTTGATTATAGGCCTTGAAGGCATAATATGAATGTATTAAAACAAATACATCGGCCACCACAATCGTGCATTTGTTTGATAGTTCGAACACTGTTGACTTCTATTGATCCATATAGAAAGATCGGATTCGAACTTGAATTCACTTATTGACCCGCGCAGCATCCCTAGACGTCACGTGTGTATTTATACCACGCTCGCCGGGGCCATGCGAGTTGAGATTGTATTTTCCCCTTTAGTGTACCTATGTGTATACAATTTATAATGCATGTGCAGAGGTACACCGAAATAATTGTAGTTGTGCAAGTAATCACCATTTGGGTACACAACATTTTATTTGAGAGCTTATACACGTCTTCTGTCCGCTAATACGAGTGTTACGGATCCGGTGGCGGTGCGTTGTAGATTGTGGACGCCTTCTGTCTGCTTGCATAAGTGTTGCAGATTCGGTGGCGATATGGTCTTGATATTGACTCCCCCTTTCTCATTCACCGGGGATGGCTTCCTTGAAATCCGTGGCCACTGCCTTGAAATACTCTTTTTAAGCTCTTTAGTGTAGTAGACTTGTCACTTTCGGTATTTATGGACACCAGAATTGTTTTCTTCTTAAGTATATGATTAAGAAGAGACTTTGGAACATCAGGAAATTTAGTTCTAATTTGTTCAAGCATCCCTTCCATTCTGCCAAGAGGTGTCATTTTTCGTACATCGAATTGCCCTTGTACCCGACATACTTGAAGATCTTAATCACCGTTGTCGTATGTGATATCTGTATTTGTGTCCACAGTGGTTCGTTGTACTTACGATACACTCGCTGTTGTTATCCACAAGCGGCTTGTATTCATTTGCAGGGACTCGTTGTATCCACTACGACCTCTTGGAAGTGTTCATAGAAGAGCCATTATTCCCGCATCATGTTCACCTTTCACCAATCTCAGGTGGGCATCAATTGTACTTGTTTGCAAATTGTACTTGTTTGCAAGGACGGGTCTTCCACTATCAAGTGCCAGTATTGCCATCTCAATCTACATGCAATGTTGCTTGTAGGAGTATTGCACATTATCTCACAAATCCACATTTGAAGATAGGTTCCTTGTTGTCTTTCAAGGCAATAAAGGGG
>NW_021463439.1:0-364 GCF_001605985.2 Dendrobium catenatum
AAACTGCAGATTCGGTGGTCTATGAAAAACACAAGTTTGAGAACGTGATTCACATGCCAGACTTTTCGAATGAATACAGAGCTCTATTATTTAATGCTTAGAGGCGGACTTCAGTTCTGAGGAAGTGCGAGCTGCTAGTTGCTTGAGGCCGCCTGAGATTTTGAGGAGAGTTATGGAGGGACGGGCTGCTATTTGAGGAAATCATGTGGAGCAGGGGTCCGGAAACCTTGTGATTTGGGAAGAACTCGGCGCTTCCAGGCGAGTAACGAACAGAGAAAGAAAGAAACGGGACCCTGCCTTGGTGTGTGAGACAGTGGCCGTGAAATATGGCTCTTTGACGAGTAAGGAGGTTGGTTGGAACTTC
>NW_021463440.1:0-290 GCF_001605985.2 Dendrobium catenatum
TCATTAGACCCATTAAGAGCCCAATTCAAGTTAAATCCAATCCAACCTATTTCATGGCCCAATAACACCTCCCCATGGGCCCCCCTTGACTGATTTGACCAAGTCAATCGTTGACTTGGTCAAATCAGGTCTTAAATAGGTCTTAAACACCTATTTAAGAGGAGTTAATGGCCTATTCAATGCATTAACTCACCCCCTACGTTTTGGATTTGAAAACCACGGCCTAATCACTCCCTTTTCCCTCCAAATTGACTGTTGATTAGATCTAGGCCGTTCAACTTAGGTTTAGG
>NW_021463441.1:0-321 GCF_001605985.2 Dendrobium catenatum
CTCATGGGCAGATCTGGTCTTTGAAGCATCGGACCAGAAGAGAGATAATGGTTAAGATCCTTTCATGTTTTTGTGTTTTTACTTTTTATTTTTGTGTTTTTGTTCTGTTTATTCTTTGAAATTTTTTTTTCGTGAAAGTTTTTCTCTGATCAACACACATTCACTTTTCTAAAATTGAGAAAACTACTTCCTATTTTTTCTTGAAATCTTTGGTAAGTAGTGTTTGACTTCTCTAAAAAAGTCAGAGGAAGGGAACTCATAATTTTGTTTCTCTTTCTCTCTTCTTAATGAGGTTATTTTACTTTTGATTCAAAATCATCA
>NW_021463442.1:0-204 GCF_001605985.2 Dendrobium catenatum
GAGAGAGAGAGAGAGAGAGAGAAAAATCAAATAAATGAGAAGATCAAGGAATTTACTTTCCAATAAAGTCTAGGACATTAAGAAATTCATTCATTTAGGACTCTAACAAAAATTTTTATAGACGTCAGCAACATACTAGAAAATTCACAGCATGAAGATATGTCACACAAATAAATAAATAAATAAATAAATAGAGCTGGCACC
>NW_021463443.1:0-262 GCF_001605985.2 Dendrobium catenatum
GGAACAAATTAATGGCCATATCAACCTTTTTGTCCCGAAGATAAGCAGATAGGATAACATTATACAACACAGTGTCTCTTACAACTATTTCATCAAATAGCTTTCTGGCATACCCTATTTCACCACATTCAGAATACAAATCAACAAGAGAAGTGACCACAACTAAGTCAGGTGAAATATCTCTTCTGATAAGGTAACCATGGATATCTTTAACTCGGTAAGGACAACCTATATCAGCACAAGCAGCAATTATGTTTGATAA
>NW_021463444.1:0-244 GCF_001605985.2 Dendrobium catenatum
CAGGTTCATAGTAGGGCGATAAGTCGGCGACATTGAAAGTTGCTGATACATTGTATTCGCCTGGTAAATCAATCTGGTAGGCGTTATCACTGATCTTTTTAACAATGCGGAAGGGACCGTCAGCTTTAAGTTTGAGTTTCCCGAAATCTCCAGGAGGAAATCGATCCCGTCGCAAACGTATCCATACTCGATCTCCTTCATTGAACCTAACGTATTTTCGTGTCTTGTTAGCAGCCTTTTGACA
>NW_021463445.1:0-297 GCF_001605985.2 Dendrobium catenatum
GAACTCACTTAAATTATTTGCAACAGTTGTGAGCCTTTTAGGAGTTTTATGACTATTTAGTGGAAAGAAAATGTTAGATAACAAAAACATAATAAAGGTCTTAATTTTTGTTGCATTATCAGATAATATGTCTAATTTAGAAATTTATGTTTTAACTTTAGTTGACAGAGGTCCATTTAGAGGATCAATCCTTTATTTTATATCAATGCCTCTGTTTGGCAAACCTGTCAGAAAATTTCAGTCGTTAAAGTTAAAAAACATATAGCTATAAAAATTCCATATTCAAATTATTACCTA
>NW_021463446.1:0-231 GCF_001605985.2 Dendrobium catenatum
GCCGCTGACCGTGCCACCCTCCTCTTTCTTACGCTTTCGAGGGATCTCAACTGACGTATCAAGGAAGCTCAATTCCTTGCCAAAGGAGAACCGGTTGACCACCGGGGTCTCCCGCCTAATTCCAGCTGTAAAAGGGAGGGGTTTCTTGAATCCCATACGTTTCTGCACTTGAGTAGGCCGCACCTTGCTCTGTAGCATACCCACCTTGCTCAGATCAACTTGCTTCAGAGC
>NW_021463447.1:0-380 GCF_001605985.2 Dendrobium catenatum
TGCCCTAAAAGATTTCTATTTTTGGTAACATCATCTGAGATGATATTTATATCATCTTGGACGATCTGACAAAAGTAGAAAACCTAATTAAGGCATCCTCATTAAAGCAACCGTCTTTATGCAAAATACATCGTCCTGGATGATTTTGTATCGGCCAGGGCGATCGGCTCAATTCAGCAAGAATCTGCTGCCATATCTACTTAGAAAATACATATTTTTGGACATCGTCCCGGTATATCGTCCTGGACTATAAAATATCATCCCGGACGATCCAGGAAAATTTTTCCAAAATTTCTCTAGCAGTTTTGGAAAGCAATTAATGGGGATTTCGTCCAGGCCAATTGCAATTAGACATCGTCCAGCTTCATTTCAGGGCGATA
>NW_021463448.1:0-280 GCF_001605985.2 Dendrobium catenatum
TGATTCTACGCGATTTTAATCGAATAGAAAAATATCAAGATTTGATTTGATTTGGATTCTATAGAATAATAGTCTTGTATTGATGTCGTGGATATTCTACTGTAATTTGGAGAGATTTGGAATTTGTGCCTTTTTGCAGGATTTTTGTGTAAATTTGACAGACTGTTGTACTCTGCCCGATTTTCGTACGATTTCTGATTTTCCCGGAATTGATCGATTGAATTGATATGCGTATGACTATTGGATATGATTGTTCTAGATTTCTTTCATATTGCTTATT
>NW_021463449.1:0-302 GCF_001605985.2 Dendrobium catenatum
TCCATCATGAGTGCTCCCCAATTGTCCTTGGTTTCCCTCAAGGTTTGCAATCACTTCATCCCCAGGATGACATTAGTACTTCCTAACTCTAGTGGGAGAAAATCCTCCCTTACCTGAATCCTGTGGATGGTCAACACCACTCTACAAATTCCTTGACCTCTCTCCACCTTCTTTGTACCCATCATCACCCCATAATAATCGGTGTCCACCAATTTCACTCCTAAATGGTTGACGACCTGAGTGGAAATGAAATTATGGGTAGCCCCATTGTCAATCAATACAACCACCTCCATACATGTTAT
>NW_021463450.1:0-231 GCF_001605985.2 Dendrobium catenatum
AAAATGATTTCAAAATTTGGCAATTTAAGAATGGGAGTTTGACTCATTTTTGTTTTAATAATTTCAAATGTCCACCTAAGAACCCCTTTTTTAAAACAATAAGTAATAGGAGCAATAACAGTACTGAAGTTCTTAACGAATCGACGATAAGAAGCTGCTAAACCATGAAACCCTCTTACCTCTCTGATATTATTTGATGTGAATCAATATAGGAATTGCGATTGGAAATTA
>NW_021463451.1:0-323 GCF_001605985.2 Dendrobium catenatum
GAGGCGGGGCCAAAATTTTGGAGCCCACATCACTAAAAAGAGACTATCAGTCTCTAGATTATTTGTTATGTCTAATAAATATTAGTCATCATCAAATGAGTGAAGAGTAGAAATGTTGAGACATGATCTGGATTTATATTTTTAATTTTTTATAATCCATAGTTGTTCGAGTTATTGTGCTTCACCTCGAGTCCAATTTGATGATGTTATACCTTAGAAAAATTGCTGTTATAATTTGAATAACTTATAAAACAAGGTTCTATTATTTCATCCATAAATGGATCATTGAGGTTTAAATAATTTTTAGTTTTTTTTTTTTTTTT
>NW_021463452.1:0-1297 GCF_001605985.2 Dendrobium catenatum
TATAACCCCTCGATCTTTCAGAAAAATGTGTACTTGATTTTGGAGCTATTTCCAGTCACTGATTTTGACTGTTTTGGCAGATTTCTGTTTTTGGGGCATTATTTGATTATTTGATTATTATTTACTCAATTAGTATAATAATTACTTTCAGGATACAAATTATTTTTAAAGCGTTTTGAGACTGTGTAAGAGTGGTCAGTGGGTCTCCCTATATTTATGTACTATGAATTGACTTACTTTTTAATTACTTTATTTTCCGAAATATATATTTATATTTATAAGTATTTTGAAACTACTTTAAAATTACTTATGATTAAATCATAATTTTGGGAGACCCATTATTTCATGAAATTTTAAACATGGGTTCTAGATATGAAGAGTAATCATGGGGAAGAGGATTAGTGGGTGATTGAGTTCCAATCATTCACTAATCCCTTCATTAGGTGTCTGTCCTTTTACTTTTCGTAGATTTCATGTGTAGGTCGCACCACGAGTACTTAGCTTAGGCTCTCCTAGATCTAAGGACATGGTGTGTTTATTTTATTTTTGTACTCCCATGCATTATTACGTTGAGGGTTAGTTAAAACTTCGATTCAAACCCATATAACGTAGTGACACCCTAATGACAATAATTAAGGACTCGTCTAGCGAACTTAGAAGTTTTCTAGGAGCTAGGATAGATCCCGGATTGACATGAAAACTTCAACACTTAAACTTAGTGACATCATAAACCTCCTAGAATTTTCTAGGAATTTTTAGGAGTCTTTAGACCCTTTAATTAACCAACCCTAATTAACTGGTTAAATAAGGCCCCGAGACCTTCCGAAAATTACAATAAATACATTTTAGGTCAAAAAATTACCCATAATACCTTGAACTGACCATAATATCATCCTTGATCTTAGATAAATAGGGCTCCTTAGTTTGATTTTAGGTTTATCCCTAATTTGACCATAGGTGGAATTTATCATTTTGCCCCTAATAATTCATTAAAAATTATTAAAAATCTCAAATCTCCTCCAAACAATTGGAAACACTTTCTCTAGTCATCCCTGACCTTTGGGAGTGATTCCAATCAGTTTGGAGTTGATTTGGATCAAAACAATAAAAAAGACCCTTTATTAGGAAATTTAGAAATTCCTTTAATTACCTGATCTTTAGAAATCCATAAATAATTGTAGAAAATTCTAAATTAGGAAAACTCACTTGCATTAGACTCCAATTAGGGTCTAGTATTTATTAAAAATATTATTTTTTTTAAGAAACTGGCCTAGATTAGAAAGTCAACTTTTTGGTC
>NW_021463453.1:0-264 GCF_001605985.2 Dendrobium catenatum
CATTAAATGAGCAATCAATGGGGAGACTCCATCAAGGAGGGCCGACGGCATGTTGAGAGGGGGAGAGGGAGATTAGTGGAAAGATGGTTTCCAATTTGGAGTGATGATGTGGAAATATTTTAAAAGACTCTAATTTAAATTAAATTGAAATTGAAATTCGTCATGAAAACTTTCATAAATTGGAATTCCAAATTAGGAAAGAATTTGAAATTTGAAACTTGCGGAGAAATGGATTGGACGGGTGGGGGGAAGTCGCCAGCAAGG
>NW_021463454.1:0-1082 GCF_001605985.2 Dendrobium catenatum
AAACAATTAAAGAAGGGAGGTCAAGATTAGAAGATTGCCTCAGATGTTAAAATTGGGTTCGGTCTTGATCGGGTTGAGTTCGCCTGATCCTCAGGGATAATCTTCCTTTAGTTTATAGGGTGAGATGAGAGATGGAATGGAAGTTGGTGTTTGTCCAGGAGGGGCTTGATGGAGCTCTCTTAAACTAACTGAACACCATTAATAGATGGGATAGGGAAGTGGGAATTGAAAGCTAGATGTTTGGGGAGTGTTTTGAAAATCAAATTTAGAACCCCCTCTTTGAAATAACCTATTTATAGGTTTTAGAGAAGGTTCTAGAATCCAACCACAAAATTTAATGGGGATGGGCCAATGAGGTTTTAGAGAAGGTTCTAGATAATTTAGGCCCATGTAACTGCATGGCTAGGGAATTGGGGTTGAACTTATGCAAATGGTTTTAATTTCATAAATTTTGATTAAATCATGTGGAAAAGTATCTGTAAGGTTCCTAAACACAATTCATGGGTCAATTTGTTAATGGTTAGGTTAGACATGCAAGATGGCTCAGGATTTTTTTTTCTTGAAGACTTTGGGTCAGCCCAAATGGCTAATTCAGGTTAGCCCATGGGCTGGGCTAACCATGGAAAATGTATTGGATTATGGTTTTTGCTTAGGCTAACTTTGTTTAGACTTGGAAATGGCTCATGAGAGGTAACTTTTTGTCACTCGGGTTAATCCTTATGGCTAGCCCAATTAGACCTAAGGGTCAGGTCATAAAGGTTTGATTCCTAGAGACCTTATAGATAGTCCTAATGGTAGGATTATTTTGTAAAGCTTTGATCATTGGATTTAGGTTAAAAATGTTTAGGTTTAGTTTGGTTAACCATTATTGGCATGGTTAACCATGTTTGAAAATGGGTTGAGGGTAGGTTCAACACATCATAATCACATTTCAAACTTGTTCGAAGAGGTCTCATCTAATGGTGTGGTTTTCTTATATGAAATTCATCTTTTGATGTTAAAGGGTTCACTTGGTCAATTATGGTTGTCTTGGTCAACTAAGCATGATAAAGTCCTGGATTTGGGTCCAACATACTTCAAAT
>NW_021463455.1:0-1492 GCF_001605985.2 Dendrobium catenatum
CATTTTTATGTATTTTATTTTATTTCTTTTTTCCTTATGTTTTTGGATGATATATGTGTGTGTGTGTGTGGGCTATTTTCTTATTATAAGAGGTTGGTTGTTATCGTTGCTAGCGTAATCGCAGTAAAACCTACAAGTTATTTAGCTTGCGAGTTATCTTCTTCTACCTAACTTTTTCTATTTTATCTCGGTCTTTTATCTAATCTTCTCTCCATGATTTTCCTTCCACCTGAATCTTTCTTCTCCAAATATTATGAGTGTAAGTTGTTGTTGTGCCCCGTTTGTTGGTATTTGCCATGCAGATGCGCAACGACTTGAGCTGGATGATAATTTCTGTTGCGAACCACTTGTTCAATATTTTTCTTTAAGCACCATTCTCTTTTCATAATTTGCATATGAGGTTACCTTACAATGTTATTCTAAGGGTATTTTAATTTAGTTGTTTGGTTATTTAGTGTGCCTACTTATCAATTTTTTAAGTTTTTTTTCCTTCTAAATGTTTATGTTATATTGAAAAGGAGAAAAGAAATGGAGCCAGGCTATGCTCTTCAAGATGCTTAGTTTGTCATTTATCCAGTTGATGATATTGTGGATAAATTTGGACTAAAATAGCACACAAAAAAGAAGTCTTGGATAAAACATGTGAAAAATGAGGTAATAAAAGAAAGAATAACGTGGAAACACAGACTGGCAAAGAGATGCATGACCGTGTAAGGCATAATAAAGAAGATGTTATTCTTGAAATGCAATCTGATGAGGCGACATTACAGTATATTGATAAACATGCCTGTTACAAATAGCCACTGAATTACATAGATGAAGAGAATGTGAAGCAAGAAGAAGAACTGCAATTGGGGATAATGGACTTGGAGGAAGCTGTTGATAAAACCTTTAAAACTCATCAAAATATTGAGGGGAACATGCAGCTTATAAAGGATGAACAACTTGAATTGAAAAATCTAACTACGTTAAGCAAATATTTATCATCCATTATTTTCCTTTACAATGATACTTTGGTTAGCAGTATTCTATCAAAAGATGTTTAGCTTTTTGAAAGAGTTGGTTCAATCACTTATCATATAAAGCTTTGTTTGGAGAAAAAGACTTCCATTTTAAAGAAGACATTAACAGGTGTTGTTAAAAGCATAAAGTTATGTGGGAATTTACCATTACTATTTCTGATGATGTTGTAGATATCCCTAATACTCAAACAAGACATGGAGTGCACCTACAACTCTTGGTTAATGGAATGGACATCCCCCTGACTGATAGCTAAAGATGAGGAGTTGCAGCTTAATCATCCTAATATCTACCAGCAGATGACTGAAGCATTCTCATTAGAATATGATATTGTTCTACTATGTGAAAATTGATGGAATCATTTTTTATCATTTTATGTCTTTTATTTCATTTTTTTTATATATATTTTTGGATTCTATATAAGTTTTTTTTTTATGTATGGACCTATGATGGAAAACAAACCATGGTTATG
>NW_021463456.1:0-229 GCF_001605985.2 Dendrobium catenatum
ACTCATACTTTTTGAATAATGTTTGTCAGAACTACGTCAGTATCAAATGACGTCAATAATGACTAAAGTTAATCTAATTTATATAGCATTAAGTATAAATCACACTTCAAAAATCCAAGTTCCTTTTTGTTATGGCACTAATGCACCATCCTGGGCGATTTAGGGTTTCCTTCCCCCCCTTTGTCTCCGGCAACATTTTGCCATTTTCCTCTTGATTTCGCTGGTTCAA
>NW_021463457.1:0-413 GCF_001605985.2 Dendrobium catenatum
GCTTCGCTCCCCCATTTGGATTAGGCTACCTCAACTCCCTCTGATTTATTGGGATGTTAAGAACATAACCCGCATTGCCAATGCTCTCGGTGAGCCACTTTGGATGGACTCGCATACTAGCAATTGGGGTAGATCCTCCTTCGCCCGTATTTGTGTTCGGATTGACATTTCTAAGAAGTTAGTGCCGGGAGTTTGGATCAATGGGATCCATGGCAGATTTTTCCAACGTGTAGAATATGAGGGGCTCACCAACTTGTGTTTCATTTGTGGATCGATTGGGCACGCCAATGGGAGCTGCCAGCCCGATTTGCCGGCTAAGGGCGACGCCTCCAAACCTGCTAGACCCCCACAACCGTCCAAGCCTAGTGTGGCCGGCTTACCCGAGAAGCAGCCCTCCCCCATGATGCAACCCG
>NW_021463458.1:0-267 GCF_001605985.2 Dendrobium catenatum
TGAAGGCCAGTATTCTTAACAAATTTTACACTTTTACCTACGCTTTACAATCCACCGTCGAGATCGCCGACGGCATCTTCTCCTCTATTATCCTCACGATATCCGCCATAGATGGCCGCAGGCTCGGATTCTCCCCAATGCAAACCGCCGATATGGCCGCCATTACTGCAACTTCCCCCTTATCATACTCTCCGACGAGATACCGGTCAACAATCTCCTCCACTTCACCGTTAGTCGCCTCCCGGAGCATTTTACCAGCTACTGTCG
>NW_021463459.1:0-235 GCF_001605985.2 Dendrobium catenatum
CTTGGAGAGTGTAAATAGCCAAAGGGTTCTCTACCTAGACTTGGAGAGTGTGAACAGCTGAAGGGTTCTCTGCCCACACTAAGAGAGTGTGAAAGGACGACGGTTCTCTGCCAACACTGGGGATAGTGTGAAAAGACGGACGGTTCTCTGCCAACACTAGGGATTGTGTAAAAGGACGGACGGTTCTCTACCGCACTGGGGAGTGATGAAAAGAGTGTGTTGTAAAGGCTTCTCC
>NW_021463460.1:0-234 GCF_001605985.2 Dendrobium catenatum
GCAAGACCGGCATCACATGGAGGCCGGGCAGAAGGCCAGCGTCACTTGGAGGGCAGATAGAAGGCCAAGGATACTCGAAAGTCGAGTGCAAGACCGACATCACATTGAGGTCGGGCAGAAGGCCGACATCACTTGGAGGCCGGGTGAAAGGCTGACATCACTTAGAGATCGGGCAAAAGACCGGCATCACTTGAAGTCCGGGTAGAATATCGACATCACTTGGAGGTCGGGTAA
>NW_021463461.1:0-214 GCF_001605985.2 Dendrobium catenatum
TTAAGGGTTCGTTGTATATGAGGACATATAACAACGTCAATCAATTGTTTTTAGAAAATTCAAAAATCCGGCAGCATTTCCCCTTATTTTGAGACTCAAGGTGTTGAATTTTCATTCAACAAAAAGGTCTACAATTATAAGGAGAAAATACCACAAGGTTTTCAAATACAATTGAAATTTGAAATTATTGAAGGCAAAAACTTGCCGAGAGAAT
>NW_021463462.1:0-6943 GCF_001605985.2 Dendrobium catenatum
ACTTTGGGAAAATTCATGATACCGAAAGCAACTGATTGATAGGAAGTTATGATCTCTTGGTGGACGTTAATTTTTCATAGTTGTTGGGAAGTCTTTTAGGGTGTTTAACAAGAAACTTGATAGGTCGTGTGGGAAGAGAAATTACTCATTGTAGATAATAAATTTTTGATTGAGAAGTCTTTGATTATCTAAAAAAAGCTAGTAATTAGGGATGCTTAGAGGATGTAATGATTGATATTGGAGAGAAATACCAATAGTGGATAGAAAATTTGGAGAGGAAGTAAGTATCACAAAGAAAAGTCAGCAATAGAGTGGTATCGGTAGGAGATGTCACCAATAAGAGTAATCAATATTTAGATGCATAGATTGAAAAGGCTCTTGGGCACCTCTCTCTCAGACCTTACCTAGAGATTGGAGATACTCTAAACAAGTACACACCAAAGGATTTGATCTTGAGGCATTCAGACTTTCATCTCTATAGGGTCGATTAGGGAAGTCGTGATTATACTAGACATGAGGAGATCATATGTAAGAGCCAAATAAGTACTGGTTCATGAAAGAACTCACTCTGAACTATGGTGATTCTTCGCAGAGAATGAAAGATAGAATCCAACCTCTATACCATACATTAAACACTAATGGGCTTATAACCTTAGGAAAGATATAGAGGTTCTTTATTTGGATTTAAGCCATGGTATGGAGGAGTTGACCCCATAGGAACCCAAATTTGGGTTAGGGTAAATTATAGTTTTAGGTCGAGCTTGGTAAGCAATAACGACCAAAGGGGACAAAGTTTAGTGTGGGAAATACAAACTCAGGAGATGAGAATTTTTTGGACGTTTGACAATGAGTCGAATGAGAATAATCTCAGAAGTTGTGGGCTATAGACGGTTTTTGAACAAAAGCTCATAGTGAAAATTGGTATGTGTGCTTGAAAGGGGTATAACTAAGATAGAAAGAGATGAGGGGAAAGATACTTGATGTGACGTGTGATGTAAGTTGGTGCCTGCTACTCATGTCTTTGATTTATTGAAGCCATTTATGGCAGCTGTGCCTCTTATTTATCAGCATTATTTTTATTTCGTTGGGTTTAATCGCTATGTGACATCTTTTTGCACTAGTATTGTTGAAGTTAGAATACATAATTTGGATTAAGTTCATGATATAAGATATATGGTGCCTTTTTGCAATTTGTCGAGAGATGTAAAATGAAAGGGATCGCGACTGTTTTTTTGTATTGAGACACTCATAAATGTGCTAATTTGGTGTATTTATTTTTGCAAGCATAAACTCCAGTCTTTTTTTAAATTTAAAAAAGCTTTGTATGTGGGTTTTTATAAAAGCACAGGACATCTCAAGAGGAAATAAGTGTTTGGGTCTTTAGCAGTGTGAGTATAAATCTTTCATAGAGCTGAAGCTACATTTTTTATTGAAAAATTTATTATGAGAGGGATCATCAGGGTGCATCTTAGATTGTTAAGGCGAAGGTGAAGACGGTTAGGACGAGTAAGATCTCTATTTTTTCTCTTTTTAAAACAAATTGGGAGGAATGATTCATCACTTCATTATTCAGGAATATAATAAGGTGGGAAATGATTCATAGAACTCTCTTAATGGGCGGATAATACTGGCTCAAAGTAAAGAGATAACTAGATTGGTCGGGGATGAGTTTCTTAAAAATAATGAGATGTAGGGATATGTAGTGATTGGTGACAACATGAAAGTTAAATTGGGAATTCGTTAAGGAAGAGTTGTCATTATCATATTTTTTTTGGGGGGTAGTTTAAGCATAAAAAACAAATTGGATAGATATAGGAAACCTTTCTTAAGTGAGTTTGTTCTTTGTAGAATTACGCATCATAAAATAAAATTTACTATTTAAAGGGACATTTTTTGGAAGGAATATTGAGATGGGATTTAAATCTAAGGGCCGACATAAGACACAGCGAGCTAACCTAACCACTGTGATCCTATAGTATGTGTTTGTATGGAATAAGTTAAAGTGTATATTCCTGATTTACGAGATGGATAAGGCTATGTTGATAAGACAAGACTCAGGTAATGTACAGGACGCTCTGCACTTCTGGGATCTTTACTTCTACTTGTCTGGGCGAAGCCGACCGGAATAATGTTTTAAGATAGGCGCTGTTGCTTTTGTGGCTAGATTTAAGGCAGGGCCGCTAAGAGAAAAATCGCGACTGGACTTACTGTTTAAGAGAATTTTGTAGATTAATCTTTTGGGGAAAAAGCTTTGCGGAATTGGGTATCCCTAGGACACACTTTTTTGAGATTATGGATTTTCGAACTCTGATTTTGCAGAAGCAAGGTTGATAGAAAGTACTTCAGGGACTTGTCAATTCATAGGGATAATCTTTGGTTCATGGTCTAGAAGGAAGCAAATTTTGTTTGCACTTTCCACTGCTTTAAGCTGAGCATTGGGCTCTTGGAAAGTTGTGTGGCCCAAATCTTCGGTTTGAAAACAAAGGTATTGGATTTAAATTTACCTGTAGATCAAATCTCAATCTTTTGTAAAAATGTGCTCATATCATTCTAAGCATCTAACCTACATTCTAAGGCACAAAGCACATTGACATTAGACATCACTTCATTATAGACCATGTGATAAGAGAGACATTGACTTTAAACACCATGTAACAACTGAAAATCAACTGATGAAATTTTACTAACCGACTGGCCATTATCGTCAACATTACTCTTTAAGAAGGACCAGATTGGGTTTTGTGATTGACATAACTCTTGATAAACTTGATCTCCCTTATTTATGTTTTAATTTGGTTTTTAAATTATTTCTTCATTCTCTTTGACAGCTTTTTTTTTCCTTTTTGTTTTTTTTTGTTTAATTTGGCTTGAATTTTATCAGCAGTATGCTAAAACATTTTTATATATTGTACATCTTTTAAGCTCTCCTCTTCATACAAAAAGAGATCATAACCGCTTTAGAATGTCCAGCTCATGTTATAGTAACTTCTGTACATAATGCCTTTGTCTCTATGCTTTATTAGAGAAAGCTTTTGTATAGATAATTATGTATTTAGAATCGCAGTCTTCTTAATCTGCTTAGAATGTGAAGAAATGTATTACTCATTGATTGATAGTCTCCCTTTACTTCTAACCTATTTTTTGAGGGTCTTTCTTAATTACAAAAAAGTCTATTTCAACATTAAAGATGTGTGTTATGAAATTAGATCTTTTCTTTAAACTCACTTATAAGTAAATTTTCTGCTTGTAACTTATAGAGTATGCACCTTATAAAGTCTTATTGGTCACATCTAGATTTGGCCCCTCGCATGTTTTAACCCCTTTCGTGCTATGGTCATTATGAGTTATAGTTTCTGTAATTCTATTTTGTGGAATAATTCTTCCTTATGTGATATTGAAGAGTAGACGATTCGCATCGCACTATTTTTACTCAATATTAGAAAGATAATACTTCACTGACTAATAGAACTTTTAGAGTTGTAAGTTTAGTAAAAGGAGAAGGAAGTTTTGAAATAAATAATTAAAAACATTGGCCAAGTGTGCCAGAGAGAGATGGACGCAACCGTTTAAAATTTATATCAAAAAGCAAAAGGATGGCACAAGCACCAAATTAATTGTAAGAGGCATAAAATGAGCCACTAAAAAGCAAGCTCAAGATCTTCTCTTTTCAATTAATCTTTTAAAAAAATATTCTTAGAAATATGGTCTTTCAGAGTAGTAAAAAGGCTTTGATTCTTCACAGGAAGATAATTTTATGACTGATTGTGATTATATTTAGACTTTGGGAGACAATTTATTCTATATGATATTTTTTCCTTAAACCAAGTGATGAATGGGATTCTTTTTCCTCATATCCTATTGATTCTTTGAGTTAGGTCATTGATTTTCAAAAGACGATTTACCTGCTAAGAGAAAGTTATGAGTTTTAGCTAATAGTAGGGAATCATATCGATCGATACATTCTAACTCTTCATTTTGTTTTTTTTTTTTCTTTTTTTTTTTTTTTTTTTTTTTTTTTTTTTTTTTTCCTTTGGATTATTGATGATGTTTAATTCATTAACTCACAATTTTAAAATCAAGCAATGAAAAATACTAACATCATCATCATCTGATTAAAATAAAAAAAATAAAAAAATAAAAAATAAAGGGGATCGTTGGTGGTTTGCTTTTTGTTCATGGTTCCTCCTTTTTGAGATGTCAAAGGGGGAGTATTTTAGGATAGTTTGTTTGTTCGCACTTTCAACTCTCCCGTATGTTACAGCTGCTATTTTTTTAATTTTTGGTCGTAAGGTATATTTTTTGCCATCATCAAAAGGGGATTGTTGCGAATTCAGGTCTATATACTATGTTTTGATTTTATGGAAAACGACTCTTATTGCATTCGACTATATCTTTTACTACTGACCTTTTAGGAATCAAGAATTGGACGAAAAATGGAGCCAGCTCAAGTGGGGTAGATTAGGGGTTGAGTAGTCTGTAATTTTAATTTTTCCCCTCTTGAGTCAATTGTAATCTTTGGTGGTGACCTAAATGCAAAGTAGCACCCTAAATACACACTTGAGAGACTTAGAATTTCTGTTTTTACTCAAATCAGCCAGGACGTATATTTACATCATCCTGGACGATCGGGCTTAAATAGAAAATCTAATAAGGAGTTTTAAATTAAGGCAACCGTTCATTAGTAAAAATCGGCTGGATGATATGTGTATCGGCCAGGATCGTTAGGAATCAAAAAAGAAATTTGTTGTCCATAAATAATTAGGGGTATTCTGTAATTTTGGAAATCGGCTAGGACAATCTTTGATTCGGCTTGGACGATATTCACAATTGTGCTCTTATTAATCAGACAAATCAAGGAAGTAATTAAGGATGATTGAATAGATCACATCAAATCCTGGATGATCGGTAGATCGACCAGGACTATCTATTCAAAAACTTAGTTACTTTGTGTAAATAAATATCGGCCAGCACAAATTTGGGGCGATGTGCTAGGACGATCGGGATCGGACAGCTTGAATTTCCAGGCGATGCTCTGTACGATTTTTTCCTCTGATTTAATGATCGGCCTTGGACAATCGTTAGATCTTCCTCGACGATCCAAGCAAATTTTAATCGTCCAGTTTGGATCAAGGGCGGATGTTTTCGGGCCGATCTCATGGGATTTGTACTGATCGGCAGGATTGATGTCCATATCGGCCTGAGGACGATATGCGGGCAACTTTGCAATTAATGAGCTCTTTGAAGCTCTTCTATTAAGAGCTCTAGTTCAAATTTTTGAACATCTTTGCTTGTTGTCTTGGACCTGAGAAACCTAAAGGAGAGAGAGAGAGAGAGGGAGAGAGAGAGAGAGGATCTTGTGAGGGGGAGGCTTAATGAGGGGATTACAAGGTTGCCTTCAAGCATTGGTTCCACTTCTTCTTCCTAGAGTTGTTGTCCTTTGGAAGGGTTGGGAGAGGTAAGTTCCAGCAAGCGATCGGAGTTCTCTGCTACTTTAGGAGGAAGCAAAAGGAGGTAATGGTTCTCTGCCTTTGCCGGTGTGGGCAAGAAAGGTACGTGTTTGTAAAGGCTTCTCGCACTAGCTGTGGGGCTAAAGAAGAGTCACGATTTGTAGTGCAATACTCCGGAGGGCGCCTCCGAGGAGTAGGTATGGTCGATCGAGTTGACCGAACCATTATAAACCCTTGTGTTCTTTTTTTTACTGCTTCCGTATTTATTTCTTCTGCACTTTTTTTGTGGTGATTGGGTTTGTACTTGTTCTTTGCCTAAAGATTTTTTAAAATACGAATTCACCCCCCCCCCTCTTGGTTAGCCTTGGGCCATTTCTATAGGGCTTAATATCCCTAACGAACTTTTAACAACTTTAAGCCTTTATCCCACTACGTGGGGTCGGTTACATGAATCCTTTTTCTCCATTGTGTCCTATTAAAAGTCAAATTCTCATTTAAATATAATAAAGAAAGGTCATTTGTTATATTTTCTAATTAAGTCTTTTTATAACTACCCCTACCTTTCTTAACATATATCAAATCAAATACCTTTACCTCCTAATCGGGTCATAGGAAAGTCGCCATTTTATGTGTCCAATCCCTCTAAGGCGACTCTCTCTAATCTTATCTTCTACTGGAGCTTCTCCAACTTTTCATGTATGTGCTCATTTCGTATTCGATCTCTAAAGATAAAGACACTCATCACTCATCCACCTGAGCATCCTCATCTCTGCCACACTTAACTTAGTATTATGCTTCTCTTTTAATGGCCAACATTCAGCACCAAAAAGCATTGCAGGCCTCACTACCATCTTATAGAATTTTCCCTTAAGTTTGAGGGGTACATTTCTATCACATAACAAGCCCGATGCATTCCTCCACTTCAACCATCCAACTTGAATTCTGCTTATAATATCCCCATCTATTTCATTATCACTCTGAACAATAGATCCAAGATATCTAAAACGTGTACTCTTATTAATGACTTGATCGCCCAAAGTCACTATCCCCTCACTAAGTCTATTACTACTAAAATTACACTCCATATATTCCATTTTAGATCTACTCAAGCTAAAACCTTTAGACTCTAAGGTTGACCTCCATAATTCAAGTTTACCTTCAACTCCCTCTCTAGTCTTATCAACAAGAAGAATATCATCTACGAAAAGCATGCACCAAGGTATAACCTCTTACAAATTCTAGTGAGAACATCCATGACTAATGTAAAAAGATATGGGCTTAAGGCTAATCCTTAGAGTCTAGTGAATCACTTCTTTTTACATGGTACTATGGATCAGGCTTGGAAAGAGACTTTGATTGTTTTGATTCCAAAAATCAAAAATCCTCTAGAGCCGTCTCATTACCATCCTATAAGTTTATGTATGACCATTTATAAAATTGTAGCTAAAATGTTGTTAAACAGATTGGAGAAAATTATCCCTAAACTCATCACGGTT
>NW_021463463.1:0-242 GCF_001605985.2 Dendrobium catenatum
GCCATTGCGTTCGCTACCGCCGGACGCCGGCTGACAGACCGTCGATGCGCCGAAGCCTTCGGATGCCGCTGCCTCGAATATGCTCACGGGGTTGCTATGTCCCCGGGTCGGGTCAGGTTCACCCGAACCCGAAGCGGGTCGGGTTCGGGTCCGGAAAATCGATCCGTTTATAAAAACGGGTCGGGTTTGGGTTGACCCGAATTGTGCCAGGTCATTTCCGGGTTCGACCTGAACCCGACCCG
>NW_021463464.1:0-2866 GCF_001605985.2 Dendrobium catenatum
CCCATGACTTCTTGTGCTCCATTGGATAAGGACCCAAGTGGTAAGTTAGTTGATTAGAAGAAGTATAGAGACATGATTAGATCTTTACTTTACTTGACTGCGAGCCGACCTGATATTATGTTTAGTGTTTGCCTTTGCACTATATTTCAAGCTAACCCTAAGGAGTCCCACCTGACTGCTGTTAAGAGAATTTTTATATACCTTTTGGGGACCCAAGGCTTAGGGATTTAATTGGTCCCCTAGACACAACACTTCTTTTGAGATTAGTTGTTTTTCTGACTCTGATTTTGCAGGATGCGAGGTGGATAGAAAAAGCACTTCAGGAACTTGTCAATTCATTGGACAGTCTTTGGTCTCTTGGTCTAGTAGGAAGCAAAACTTTGTTGCACTTTCCACTTCTGAAGCTAAGTACATTGCTCTTGGAAGTTGTGTGGCCCAAGTCCTTTGGTTGAAACAACAGGTATTGGATTTAGGATTACCTGTAGGCACCATCTCAATCTTTGTGACAACACTAGTGTCATATGTATCTCTAAGAATCCAATCCAACATTCAAGGACTAAGTACATTGACATTAGGCATCACTTCATTAGAGATCATGTGACTAAGGAAGACATTGAGTTACACCATGTGACAACTAAAAATCAATTGGCTGACATCTTTACTAAACCACTGGCCTTCGACACTTTCAGTTCTTTAAGGACCAGATTGGGTGTGATTGACATAAATGCATGAAACTTGATCTTTTAGTTACTTTTTTGCTTTTGTTTATTTTTCTCTTCTTTTTTGTGTGTTTTATTTTTTTCTCTTACTTAGTTTTTCAAAATCATCGCTGAAATGATAACATATTCCATGCCCTTATTTTTGAAAATTTGTAGTCAATGTGTTTTTCATCTCTTAATCTCTTAGATGGTAAAAACATTTTGTGATTGTGTCTCTTTCTCTAACCTATTTTAGTGGCATATTTTTCTTTTCTAATCAAAAATCTATTTCAAATTAAAGATTGTGTATGAAATTAAGAATTTTTCTTAAGTTTGCTTAAGCAAATCTATCTTGTATTTATAATGTTTAAAGTTTTTGTCATATCAAGACCCCTCGTTACTCTTTTCTTTGATTATTGATTCTACTTGTGGTAATTCTTCCTTATGTTAGAGAGAGAGCTTCTATTCTCTAATATCTAAGAAAATATACTCACAACTATGGATTTTTTTAAGAGGTTATAAAAGAGAATGTAGCTTGCAAAAATAAAAAAAATTTTGGCCAATGATGCCAACAAAAGAAGCGCAAAGACGCCAAAATTGAAAATCCATAAAAAGATGCGCAAAGCACCACTCAATTGACAAGAGGCATAAAATGAGCCCACTCAAAAGCAAGCTTTTCTCTCTTTTTAAATCTTTTAGAACTTAGAAGTTTTGATTCTCAAAGGCTTGATTTTGATTTTTTCGCGGTCGTGACAGATTTACTTTGGTTCATTATTTTATAAAAATATTTTTTCTTAAACCAAGTGATGGATGGATTCTTTTTCTCATATCCAATTAATTCTTTGAGTTAGGTCATTAATTTCAAAAGATGATTCTACCCTAAGAAAACGTCTGAGCTAAGGGTAACCATGATCGGATATTCTACCACTCTTTGGCTTGTTGAGATTGTTAACTCATTTACCCATAAGTTTTTAAATCAATTACATGGAATACTACATCATTTTCATGCCTTGGTTTCAAAAAAAAAAATTGTTTTGCTATTGCTTTTTTTGTGTTCCCTCCTCCTTTTTGATATGTCAAAAGGGAGAGAAGTTTATGATATTTTTACACTTGTCGATCCCGAAATTTTACTACTAACTGTCTTCGTAGTGTTTTGCCATCATCAAAAAGGGGGAGATTGTTGAAAATATATTTTCATGACTTATGTTTTGATGATTGACAAACACTATTGATTCTCTTAGACTGCCTGTTACTTCTAACTTTTTAGGAATCGAAGATCGGACAAACAAACGAAGCCAGTTCTAGATTGTGTAGGTTTAGGGTTAAGTCAGTCTGTACTTTGTTTTTTCTCTTCTTGAGTCTATTTGTAATGATCAAATAGACTGATGCTGAGTAACCCTACACACGCACACTTGAGAGACTTAGAATTTCTGTTTTTACTCATATCGGCCAGGACGATATTTACATCGTCCTGGACGATCGGGCTTAAAAAAGAAATCTAAACAAGGATTTTTAATTAAGGCAGCCATCATCAATAGATCATCCTAGATGATATGTGTATCGGCCAGGACGATAAGCTCAAAATAGAAAGAAGTTGCCGCCATAAACAATTAAGGTATTATGTATTTTTTAATAATCGGCCAGGACAATCATTGATTGGCCTGGACGATATTCAAAAATTATGCCTTAATTATTCAATAAATAAAGGGAGTAATTAAGGATGATTGATACGATCATATCGTCCTAGACGATTGAAGGATCGATCAGGATGATCTATTCAAAAAACCTTAGTTACTTCTGGACGATAAATATCAGCCAGCTCAAATTCAGGGCGATGCTCTGGACTATTTTCCTTTGATTTGAACTGAACGGCCGGGATGATCGTGAGATCGTCCTGGATGATCAAGCCAATTTTAAATCGTCCAGTTTGCATTCAGGGCGATGCTCTGGCCGATCTTCTGAGATTTGTACTGATCGGCCAGGACGATATCCATATCGACCTGGACGATATTGTCGGCAATTTGCAATTAATGAGCTCCTTTGAAGCTCTTCTATTTAAGAGCTCTTGTTCAACATTTTGAATAATCTTTTGCTACTTCCTTGACCTATGAACCTTGGATTCACAAGGGTAACTTCAAGGATCGCTCTTCTTCTTCTTCGTCTAGAGT
>NW_021463465.1:0-946 GCF_001605985.2 Dendrobium catenatum
ACAGAGATTATTCGCAACTTTAGAGAATTATTTTTTAATTTTTGTGCATCATCTAAACTTAAAATAAAATTTAGTAAACTCTTGATTAAATAATTAAATAACATATAAATTAAAAAAATTCATTAATAATGGATTGGACAGTTGAAGTGGAGGAATGCATCAAGTCAGCTGTGTGATAAAAAAGAACCTCTAAAATTTAAGAAAAAAATTGATTCAATTGTTTTGAGACCTGCAATATTTTATAGTTCAGAATGTTAGCCATTAAAAGAGAAGCATAAAATCAAGTTAATTATTGTAGAGATGAGAATGCTCAGATGGATAAATAGTTTTACACTTATAGACAGAGTATGAAATTAGTATATATGTGAGAATGTTGGAGTAGCACCAATGACAAATAATATTCGAGAGAGTTATCGTAGATGCATTGGTCACATAAAACATTGGTCTTTCGATGACCTGGTGATCAACGTCACTAGCTTAATGGATGAATCAAGGTGTTGACTTCCTAAATGATGTAGTCAATGATTTAGATGAGGCCATCAACATTCTGGGTGAATCCCTAATTGGCAAAGGACAGCACGGGAAGATAGCTCATGAGCTAAGTCGAATAGAATGAGAGTACACTTTTGTGAGTTCATTATGAGCCAAATAAACTTAGGGTGAGTCTAATGAATTCATGTCTCTTTATCGGCACACATTACCAAAAAAGCATTAATTCAATAATTAGGATGTCCAACTTTAATTACATGAATTTTATTCTTTTATTACCACAACATGTTTCATCTATCATGTTCTTTAGAATATATTAATTTCATAATTTACAACAAAACACGAGTAAAAATACTTCAACGTCCTCCTCATATGCGTGCATAAATGCAACACCTCATAGAAAATTATAATCTAGCTAATTTGCTCATTTGTTTATCTTTTATTGTGCTGTACCTTT
>NW_021463466.1:0-567 GCF_001605985.2 Dendrobium catenatum
AGGATGACACCAACACTTGATCAAAAGCCAAAATCTAAGAAGAGGCATTATAACTCAAGCCATTTAAGGAATCATTTTTCAGGTGTTAGATGTTTTTCATGTGGCATGCTAGGACACATCTCACATACTTGCACTATTCACCATAGTACACATTGGATGTGAAATCCAAAGGTGCATGATTTACAGCATATCACACATGCATTGCATCCTAATTTTCATAAGAAGGGACCCAAACATGTTTGGATTCTTATATCTGACATTTGATAATTTTGTAGGTGGGCTCTCACAAAAGGCCTCGTGAGAGTATGTGGTATCTAGATAGCGGATGCTCTCGACATATGACTAGAGATGCAAATTAATTTGTTATGCTGGAGTCCAAAATTGGAGGCAACGTTACTCTTGGAGACAATACCACCAGGAAGGTGGTAGGCTCAGGTATAATTGGTAATTCCAAGAACATTATGAATGAAAATATTTTGCTTGTAGATGGATTAAAGCACAACCTGCTTAGCATCAGTCAACTATGTGATAAAGGCTTCATCGTGCAATTCTTTGCAAATTCATGCA
>NW_021463467.1:0-485 GCF_001605985.2 Dendrobium catenatum
ACTTTTGCTGTTGTTAGTTATGATTGTGAATCTAATTCCTATTTGCCTTCAAGCTTCATCCATGATGTGAAATGATTGCTACAATCCTTAAAACTAAAAAAGTATTTTTTATGTGACTGTGTGCAGAATTTTCTAACTTGTGAAGAATCTAATTCTTATTTGCCTTCAAGCTCATTCATATTTTGAAATGATTGCTACAATGATATATATAAGTATCATTTGCATGTTATTGCGTTAGTTTACTTTAAAATATGGACGCTAAAAGTCAGTCATTTGTGGCGGATTTTACGGCGAAATATTGTTTGCCGAAATTATCGACGTATAAAAGATGAAAATTTATTTTGGGCGAACAGCTGGCGAAAATTTCGCCACAAATTTGCGGCGGCAATTTCACCACAAATTGATGCTATTCCGTCCCAAATTCGTTGCAAACTATCCTATCTAATCAATTTTTTGTGCATTTCGTTTCATTTACTCGTTCATAC
>NW_021463468.1:0-201 GCF_001605985.2 Dendrobium catenatum
CGGAATCTCAAAGTGTCCCCTACCTCTCTTTTTTTTATTCTGTTAATAACTGCTCAATTTTGATCCATTCCCTTTTGACTCTCCAAAATTCACCTCTTTTTGATATCACTCCTAGAAAATCTAATAAAATTCCGTCACTATTCTAATCGAGAGTTTTCGTAGGGGTGTTGACCTCATTTTTGTATGAGGTCACTTGGACCA
>NW_021463469.1:0-217 GCF_001605985.2 Dendrobium catenatum
ATGAAATTGGTCTGATCGGCCAGGACGATCATTCGATTGGCCAGGCCGATCTGAGTATTATTTAGCTGAAATCAGCTCATTTTGAAGAGAGAGAAAATCAAAAATATATAAAATTCAGTTTGAGGAGAGAGAAGGTCGAGGAAAACTTTGGAAAAGTTGATTTTCGGGCGACGCCGGGCTGTTTTCGTCCGACGAGACTGTTCAGGAAATTGTTGTA
>NW_021463470.1:0-210 GCF_001605985.2 Dendrobium catenatum
CCTTCGGCCCTCTGATTCGTTTGGCTACAGATTCGTGGGTCGGGTTGGGTCGTGTCAACCCAGTAACTCGCACGGGTCGGGTCCGAGTTGACAAATCTGACCCGTTTGAGAAACAAGGTGGGGTTAGGATCAACCCATTTATGATCAAGTCAAGTCAGGTTCGACCCGAACCCGACCCGTTGACCCAAATTGACACCCCTAATCCCAACC
>NW_021463471.1:0-1156 GCF_001605985.2 Dendrobium catenatum
TCAGTTCATTTAACTTGATTTATTCTTTCATCTCATATTCTTCTTCAATTAGAATGATGATTCTTGAATTTCAAGCGTCTTTCCATTTCTCCGTAAAGAAGGTGTTGAGTGTAGCTCCATAGCTTAATGAAGAAGCCTTCCTTTGGTCGAATTTGTCATGTTTTTCACATAAATGACTTTATGTGTTGATTTCATATTTTTTAGATGAGACAGCAAGTTAACTTGACTTTGATTATTTCATCATATGGTAATAGTACATAAAACATCTTATAATAGAAAGGACATTTATCTAAATAATATGACAATTTAAGATTATATGACAGCTTAGCTCTATAGCTTCAAGAAGAAGCCTTGTGCCTTTGGTTGAATTTGCCACGCTTTTCACATAATTGGATTCATGGGTTGGCTTAATTTGCAAGTTAGACTTTTAGATGAGGTGGCAATTGACTTGACTTTAATTTTGTGAATTAAAAATCTATCTCACATTACATTGAATATTTTAACATATAACAATAATACATAAAATTTCTTATAATAGAAAGGACATTTTTCTAAAATTATATGACAATTTAAAATTGTATAAAATGATAAAGAAATTTACTCATTGCCCTGTACACTAGGTCAACTAGAGTGCCATTGGTACTAGAGTATGTTAGAGTGTTAGACTTAACCTAGCAAGGAGAGTAGGATTAAAGACCAAGTGAGGACAGTAGTCTCAGTACACATATGAGTGTTTAAAAAATAAGGTCAGCAGACATTTCATTTTGATTCAAAGCATCATCTTCATGGTGCTTTTTAAGCTAACACAATTTCATTTATTTGGACCAATTCATAATCTAATTTTTACCACTCATTTTGTGCATATAAAATATTTCATTCTTAAAACTCTCATTTAACATTTTTCTCATGGTAATATTGTAATCATTTCGCTCTCATTGTTATCATTGTTGATAAATTTAAATTGATCAAAATCTTTGATCTCCTTTTCTTGAACAGCTATTTATATATATATTTTTTTTCTCATTTCAGAGTAGCTATCATCAACATTGCATGGTTTTGCTTCAACATACCCAACATCGATTATTAGTTTTAGACTTTAATATAAAGGGGCATAAAATAAAAAATAAAGTAAAATGTTTTTCTAGGATTAGATGGG
>NW_021463472.1:0-305 GCF_001605985.2 Dendrobium catenatum
CTGACATGCTCCATAAGCTAATTTAAACTTAAAATATGCTCTTTTTATAAATTGGTCTTTCCTTGATCTGTCATGTCATCTAAATTAAGGCCTCGTTTGATTAGGCTTATTTTCTCAGTTTTCATTTGAATAAGTTATAATCAGTTCGTGATATCTGTTTGGAAGACAAATTTATTCGTAATTACTTTTTATAAAACAATGTATTTTGGGCGGTTATGAAATTTATTCAGCCACTGCTTCTCCGTTTAAAAAACACGGTTTTCCTACCCAAATGTCCGAATTAACCCGTCTCACGTCCACCCACG
>NW_021463473.1:0-283 GCF_001605985.2 Dendrobium catenatum
GGTGCTAGCCATTTTCAAAGCTGATGAAGAAAGATGTTCGATTCAAATGGGACGAAGAGTGCCAAGAAGCTTTTGACAACATCAAAAGATATCTGTTGAATCCGCCCATTCTCGTGGCGCCAATCCCCGGGAAGCCTCTTATACTATATACGACAGCACTAGAAGAGTCCCTTGGAGCACTATTGGCCCAGCATAATGAAAAAGGCAAGGAGAATGCACTATACTACATCAGTCGTAGGTTGATAGGAGCGGAAATCCGCTACTCTCCAATCGAGAAGCATTG
>NW_021463474.1:0-374 GCF_001605985.2 Dendrobium catenatum
TACTAGCATACCAGATATAATGTTTACTATTTTTTATGTGTTAAATTTTAATCTGATTCAAAAGAATCATATTTGACAGCAGTAAAAAGAATTCTAACATATCTTTTAGAACTCAAAATTTAGAGATTTGGTTTCCTAAGCGCTTCTCTTTGTTTAAAATTGTTAAATATTTTGATTCAGATTTTATAGGTTGTAAGGTTGATAGGAAAAGTACATCAGGAACTTGTTAATTCATAAAAAATTCTTTAATTTCTTGGTCCAGTAGGAAATAGAATTCAGTAATCTGATCTACTGCTGAAGCTGAATACATTGCCTTAGATAGTTGTGTAGAATAAGTACTTAAGTTGAAATAATAATTGATTTATTTAGTATTT
>NW_021463475.1:0-924 GCF_001605985.2 Dendrobium catenatum
GGATACCTAGATGCTTCCTTCGTGCTTTTCAAATCTGATGCAAAACAATATTTTTAAGGTCAATATTGAAGAGGGTGTTGTCTGTCTTTGGTGGGACAATAAGAAGCATTATAAGCACCATGACTTTGTTTTGGACTTTTACAAGAATTATCCAACTGTTTCTTGGCATAATCTTATTTGGAGGACTAGACCTGCTTTGAGGTACTCGTGCACTACCTGGTTAGCACTTGTTGGGGGTATTAAAACTGCTGAGGCTTTGCATTATCGGAATATTCAGGTTCCTTTAACTTGTAGTCTTTGTTTCTCACATCAGGGAACTGTTGCACACTTATTTTTTGGCTGTCAGTATTCATTCAATATAATTAAAGCTTTAATTCCTGGGTCTAATTGCTTCTTGATGGAACCCTCTCTTTTACAAATTATGGGTTGGATTGATGATAATGATTTGCGGACTGTTGAGGAGAAGACTTTCTTCTCTTTAATCATCCGCTGTTGTGTTTACTTCATATGGAAAGAGAGAAATCAAAGAAGATTTTGCAATATTCTGAACTATCATAATTCTACGGTTTACTGTATTAAGAAAGCTGTTCATGCAAAGGTTTCAAACTGGAAGAACTCGTCTTTTCTGCTTGGAAAATTATATTATGGAAATGTCTCTAATCTTTCATGATTTATGGGATAATCTTAAAGCTCGTTTGACTGGTGTGCTGAAGTGGTTTTATGCTGCGACCGATTGGAGCATGCCTGTGACAATGATGCTGCTCCATCTCATCCCCTTGGACGGCTCTCGAGCAACCAGGGGACTGAATGCATTAATGATCTCTTTAATTTGTCTGAGTCCAGGCTATATTGACATTGGAGCTCTTCAGGTTCTGGCTGTGGGTTTTTTTTTTTTTTGGATTATACTTGCATATCCAATTTATT
>NW_021463476.1:0-321 GCF_001605985.2 Dendrobium catenatum
TGGGGGGGGGGGGATTGGTTATTTTAAAAAATATTATTTTTTTAACCAATACCAAAATTTATTAAAAAAATCTAGTCAAGTGACTAACACAAGTGGAAGCAAATTAAAAATTTAATTTTCTTTGTCAAATTTTTGTAACACAAATAAATCAAGGGAAATATATATTTTTGTCTATTTTCTTTTCTAATAGAAATTAAATCTAACCAAATAACATTAGTAATTAAATAATAGTTTGCAATGAAGTTTAAATTTGCAAAAGAAATTAAAAATATAGAAAATAAATGAGCAGAAAATTAGAAAGAGCACATCAAAATTTTATAG
>NW_021463477.1:0-326 GCF_001605985.2 Dendrobium catenatum
ATGTAAATCTCTCTTATATAATATTTATAAAATAGAGCAAAGTGCATATAGTAATTTTTTTTTTCAATTAATGAAGACTTTAAAGCAAAATATTCGTGAAAATAGCTTACAAAAATCATTTATAAAATAGTATCAACATGTGTGCTTGCCAATCTAATTATTTTCAAGAATATGAAAATATTGTATGCTCACATATGTTTTCACAACTTTAGCAACTACTGAACAAGTCATGATTGAGGAACTCACCGTTCAAGGGGGCCCAAGGGAGGCACTTGCCTAAGTGATTTAAGTAGAACGACATTCATCTGGGAGTCAAAGGGAGATAC
>NW_021463478.1:0-257 GCF_001605985.2 Dendrobium catenatum
CCAAAATATTAAGATTTGTTTAGGACGGCTTTTTTAGTGCAAAAAATTAAAAGTTTGTACGAGAAAGCTGCTTTAAGAAGTAGCAAGAAAGTCATCCCAATCAAAGCCTAAATTCTTTCGATTTAATAGCTCGACTATATTAAATTGATAAAAAATAATCTCTCATGTCCTCGATTTTACAAAATTAATCCTATTTTAGGTTTTGTTTGGGATGGCTTTTTTATTACTTCTTAAAACATCTTTCTAATAGAAAAATT
>NW_021463479.1:0-311 GCF_001605985.2 Dendrobium catenatum
TTTGACATGTATTGGGATCCTTGGCTTAATGGCATAGCTCTTTCAGAGCTGTTTCACCCTCCCACATCGGGTTATGTTAGCATGCAAAAATTAACTTGTTCAGGTATTTGGAATTTAACTGCTTTCTTTCCTCTCAATGTTATACAATTCATCCACTCTGTGAACCTCTAGGATGTCCCAACTGATAGTGTTACTTGGGCGGGGGTTGGGGAACCTTGCTTCAAAACTTCCAAAGATCTCTTTTTTTTTCTGATGTTCCTACTATCCCTTGGAGTAAATTTGGCTAAAATCTGCTGAGGTTTTAAGAAGGA
>NW_021463480.1:0-953 GCF_001605985.2 Dendrobium catenatum
ATATCTATCTTAGTACTGTTGTGCTTCTACTCTAATAACTCATAAGGGTTTTTGTATTTGAGTTCTATTGGATAATTATTTTGATTGTAGAAGTATTATTATATCTTCGCTTTGATAGTTCGTAGGAACCGTACATTATGTTGTGGATATGTTATCTTCGCTTGTAGTGGATCCTCCTTTCATGTTGACTAATGAATGGCTTGATTTGTCATCAAATTCATTATGCAAGTTGCTCAATGAACTATTGCATTTAATAACATATTATCTAGTACTTTCTTGTATATAGCATGTAATGTAAATGATAGATCTCCTACAGCAATATGTAGTAGCATGCATTTGTCATGTTGCCCACTTATGGTTGTAAAGAGATCGATACATTTACTTGCCATTAAATGATTATTGATTTTAGGGGTTTTGTAGCATCCATAATGCCTTGTTCATCACGCACGTGTTCTCATGTATACGACACACCTCTCATCATTGCCAGTAGACATTAGCATTTACCACATGTTGCATCATACATGTATGTAGAAGGCTCTATTGCTTGGAGACAAGTTGATGTATTCATCTGTGTACTGATGTAGGGTATTAGATGAGTTGTATTCATTGTTAATTTCTTCTTCAATTCAAGCATATTGACTATTATTTTTTGTGTGGACTATTGTATTTGTTGCATATCAAATTCTTCTATTCACAGGGGATTGATATACTTGCTAGCCATTAAATCAATATAGGCTACATGAATGTCCAAATGCTTGTTGCATGCCTCTTTATATGCCTATAAGGAACATCATTAATTATAGGCAGGTTCACTGTACTCTTTTACTTATATGTTGATTCCGAATGCCAGGTGTCGTATGCATGAGAAGTCTTAATTTTGTTGCCTATTATTGACCTTGATTTTGCCTAACCCATGTCCCGGGTCAACCAGGGTTGACCCAAACTGACCCATT
>NW_021463481.1:0-960 GCF_001605985.2 Dendrobium catenatum
TTTTGTTGTTGTCAAAAAGGGGGAGAAATTGTTTGTTGGTTTTGTTTATTTTTTTAATAGTCCTTTTATGTTTGTCTTTATTGTAGTTGTATGTTTTGTATGTTTCTTGGTTTGTATAATTTTTTTTTTTAAAAAAAAAAATTAATTTATGCCTCCTTATTTTTTATGTTTTCATTAATTCAGGGGGAGTTTAGGAGATTCTTAGAATTTAAAATCCTACAAACAATAATTATTTTCCATCATCAAAAAGGGGGATATTATTAAGAGAGTTTCTATTTGCATGTTTTACATTCTTGTAACTTGTATTACTTTGATGATTACAAATATTATTGTTTTATGTATATATATATCCTAACACTTTTTGGAAGATTTATTTTTGCTCTAGTGTGTACTAATATTTCAGGTAAATCAACTCCAAACTATGAAGACTTCAAATCAAATTCTGCATCTAATCATTTGTAAATTAAAAGCTCTAAAAATGTTTTTGAATTGAGAGAGAGTGATTGTAATTGAGTGAATATTCACAACAGAAACATATGGAGGAATAACTTTTGTGAACTGATCGTACGGGACGATCATGTCAATTAACCCTCAGAAGAGCAATGGATCGAACAGGTAGTGAGAAAATTTTTTCTAAGTCCTAATCATCCAGGACGAATTTAATATTTGTCATGGGATGAACGCCTCTGGATTCTTACGTTGCACTGTTCATCCAGATGAAATTTAACATTCGTCTATGGACGAAACTCTCTGTTTAAAATTGCATAAGATGAAATTAAACCTTCGTCTCTAAATGAAACTCTCTGTAAAAGATTGTCCAGGATGAAACTTGTTCATCCCAGGACGAACCGAACCGACTTATCATAGTTGGTTACATCCTGCAGGGATTTGGAAACCGATCTATGGAATAACCGCTTCGTACCAGACGAACCTAGTTCGTACGGGATGATGATCGTGTTT
>NW_021463482.1:0-248 GCF_001605985.2 Dendrobium catenatum
GGAAGATGTGTTTGTAGAACAACCCCTAGGTTTTGAGTGAAGGCCGCGCTGTTAGCGCTTACGCAGTCAAGGCTTGACGTATGTAAATGTAGAGTTCCCAATTTCCAAATCATGTTTTTAAATTAAAAACGGCTTTGTATGGTTTAAAGCAGGCACCAAGAGCTTGGTATGAGAGGCTTAGCACATTTTTACTAGAGAGGGAGTTTGTTAGGGGGAGTGTAGACACCACCCTTTTTCTTAGAAGAATT
>NW_021463483.1:0-231 GCF_001605985.2 Dendrobium catenatum
GTTTGTTTCCAATGCATTTAAGTAAAATCGTCCAGGACGATCCACGATCGTATGGGACAATCCAATTCGTATTGACTTGAAAGTTTGCAATTTTTGGTCGGTTTTTTGTGTCTTTCCTATAAATATTCCAAACTAAAATGCCACGTAATTTTTTTTTTACTACTGATTTTCATGCCTATTGAAAGAAGAGTCAAGGAGAGAGTGTAAGAGAGTGTTCAAAGGAGATTTCTT
>NW_021463484.1:0-297 GCF_001605985.2 Dendrobium catenatum
TTCAAATTGGATGAAAGGATACGTTCCAAGATGAAGAGCATTAAATTTGAGGATACATGGAGATCCTATCCAGTGGCTAGGAGCATTGTGAATCATTCTTGGAAGAAGAAAGATGTTGGTAATAAAAGTGTCATCCTACAAAGGAAGCTTAATAGAACGCTTAAAGCATTATTTTCTTGGAGTAAAAATAAATTTAAAGATTTGAATGAGCTTAAGGAAAATCTGAAAAGAGAAATACTTGAACTTCAAAATAAAGAAGATATGGGAGAGGATTGGTCAGGTGAGGATCTTCTTTTG
>NW_021463485.1:0-284 GCF_001605985.2 Dendrobium catenatum
GGACTTACATTTGATCAAAATCTAAATGATTAATCAAGGTCAAAACCAAACAAAATAAAGTCAAGCCGTAACCAAAAATCCAAATGAACTTATAAGAAGGATTCAGGGAACTTGAACTCAAGCAATCATGACTTGAACAATTTGGATTTGCAATTAACTTGCAAGGACAACAGGGGACATATGTCTTACACTTGAACATTTGTACTTGGACTCTTGAACAAAATCTAAAAGACTTAATAAAAAGTTGAACCCAAGTAAAATGGAGATGAACTTGAACTTGCAAG
>NW_021463486.1:0-233 GCF_001605985.2 Dendrobium catenatum
ATCGATAACCATATATAATTGGGCAATAAACTCTATCATTTCTATACTTATTTTATCTCAATTCAAAAATTTTATATACCTGTCATATTCATATGCATGTCATACAATGTCAATATTATGCATGTATCATATATCTTATTCTAATACAATGTAACATGTTAGTGCAATATATCATGTATGTTGTATAATCCATATGCATCATATATTCATGTATCATGTAGTTCATGTGATTC
>NW_021463487.1:0-335 GCF_001605985.2 Dendrobium catenatum
ATGGTAGTCGCCTTTGGGCCTCCAATCATGAGTGGTGATCGGTAAGTGGGGTAAGACACCCCTGATCTCCTCAATGGCTCCACCTTCAGCTTGTCCTCTATAAGTTGTGCAGTCTCCATGATCTTCACTAAACCATTTGGATCAATTACTCTGATGGATGCTCTGATGTGGGGCTTCAACCCCTTCATGAAATTCCCCTCCAAAAGGTCATTTGGAATCCCTCTCAATCGGCCTGAGAGTAGCTAAAAGCGCTCCCAATACTCTGCCACTGTGCCCTCCTGTATTAGAGCCACAAACTGCTCATAGTGTGTACCCTCGTTGGATACCCCGAATCT
>NW_021463488.1:0-244 GCF_001605985.2 Dendrobium catenatum
AAGCGGGGTATTAATATGCTCGGTCTAGAGCAGCCAGCCCAACCTAGGCCGAACAACCATGTCGTTGGGCTGAACCAAGGGCAGCATGAGGGGGAAGCTCGACCCCCTCTTGTGGGGCCCAGGAGAGCTAGTATTCATTATGTAAGAAAAAAAAAGAATGAATCAATGGGGAGTTGTTTAGGAAGGTTTTAGTTTAGGAAAAGAGATTTGATTTGAATTAGTAAAGCTTTTATTTAGGAAAAGG
>NW_021463489.1:0-268 GCF_001605985.2 Dendrobium catenatum
TAAAATCAAGTTATGTACCGTTCGGTACCACTAGGTACCCTGTGTCTGTGCAGACGGTGCTCTCCCCGTCTGCACTCCGCACCTAATAATTATTCCACAACAAGAAGCTTGTAATATAGATGTTTGTTTAGATAACATGATGCAAAAACAGTGATAAGATTTAACCTCTAAAGAAACAAACAAGGCATCACTACCAAAAAGCTTCCACCACAAAAAATTGTAGACCCAGAAAAAAATCCTGTTGCGTAAAGAGAAAAGTGGAAGCAAA
>NW_021463490.1:0-277 GCF_001605985.2 Dendrobium catenatum
TAAAACTTCCACCTCCTCCAATTTCAATTTGACATAATTTCTAATTCAAAAGAAGATACATATTGATATCATAATGGATGAACCATAATATGATAATTTAATTTTATCACTACTGAAGAAGAAAATTATTAAAGATGTTATAAAATCACCTGACTCTGTATCAATTCAAGGTGTGTCAATTAATTTTAAGGAAAAGCCACATGACAAAGAAATGTTTATTATATCATGGGTTAGCCTTAATAAAAAATCTTGAATTATTCCAAGTCTTTGATTGAAA
>NW_021463491.1:0-332 GCF_001605985.2 Dendrobium catenatum
CATAAAAAACTTTTCTAACGAGGCCCGGATGCTCGATTTAACGAGGCGGGTACGAAAGGTCGGACGATATTACATTTCCATCAATATAATAATAATTCATCATAAAAAACTTTTCTATAAACTGAAGAGCCACTAAACACAAAAATTTAATTTACCTGTTATCATTTGCACGGTCGTCTTCTATAAACATGTTCTTCTCTTTCTGTCATTTCTTTTCTTAGGAATTACCTGAAACATTTAAACTTGTGGTTTGAGTTTACTAAGTAAACTCAATGGGTAATTATGTAAATTAATAATTATAATTAATTAATTAAAATATCATCTATCCTTTC
>NW_021463492.1:0-667 GCF_001605985.2 Dendrobium catenatum
TTTATTTCTTTATCTCATCCTACATGCTTATTATTTTGGCAACAATTTTGTCAATTTATACTGCTATATCAGAGAGAGGATTTTTGCAATGAAGGTTGTCAAGTATTGATAGCATTTTAGAATGAGTGGTGACTACATTGAGAAATAAATATTTGACTTGATTCTCAATAAAGTTGTATGCAATATTATAAAAGAAATATAAAATAGATTGCAAAGCTTATAATGATTATTTCATTCATCGGTCATAATGAAATACAAAGAATCAAGGCTTTGAAAATCGGACCGGTCAATGAACCGGAAGAAGAAGAGGTTAGCTGTTTGATGGTTCGACCGGGGTCGAACCGGATGACGTAATAAATATTTATTATATTTAAATATTATAATAATGACATAATTATTTGTAAATATATAATAAAATTAAATATAATTATAATATAAAGCATAAAAAGTAAATATTATAATTAGTGCTCTTAACTCATATTTTCAAACTTCGAGCAAATTAATAAAAAATCTAGGACTCCTCCCCATTCCAGCTGGCTTTCTCCTTCGGCCCTGTCGGCCACCGCGGCGCAGCCTACTCAAATGGTGGTGACGGCCTCAAGAAAGCGGTTTCGGACGACCTTTACGGTTGAGCAGAAGGAAAAGATGCTCGGCTTTGCGGAGCGAG
>NW_021463493.1:0-200 GCF_001605985.2 Dendrobium catenatum
AATGTCATTGGATCACAGTGATTGTTGGAGATGCAATTGTAATTAAGAATTTTATTATGAATTACTCCATGAGACTCTCTATGTTTAATGATTTCTCTAATTTAAAGATTCTTGCAATTGTCAGGTCCTAAGTCCTGGATGAGAAAGGTGGAGGGTTGCGTTAGGTAGTCGACAGTCAGCGTAAAATTTGTCGAACAATA
>NW_021463494.1:0-331 GCF_001605985.2 Dendrobium catenatum
TTTGAAATTCGAATTCAAACGATTAAGATCTCAATTACTCTCTTCCTAAATTTAAGGCATTAGTTTAGGAAGGAATTAAAAGAGTCATTAATGCATTAAATTCAAAAAAATCCCAAGGAAGAAAAAAAAAAGGAGGCGGGATTTCTCTCAGGCGGGTTCGGTCGGCCAAGGGGGGGAACGGCCTGGCTGGTGCGGGAGATCGGGAGTTCGGTGCAGGGGTCTGGGGCGGGGAATGCTTGCTGGACGGTGGAGTGAAACTGGTAGTGGTTGGGTCGGCCAGTTGGGGAGAGGGAAATTGAGCCAAAATTGAAGAGAAAGGGCTGAAGTGTGA
>NW_021463495.1:0-279 GCF_001605985.2 Dendrobium catenatum
AGATTATTAAAATTGATGTTATTGCTGCTGTGCAAGACTTTTTTAGTGGTAATCCATATCCTAAATTTTTTTCTTCTTCGAATATTGTTCTTATTAAGAAAAAAGAAGGGGCTAATTACTGGAGTGATTTTAGACCCATAAGTCTGTGCACTTTCTTTAACAAATTGAATTCTAAAATTATTTTGAATAGATTGGCTAAATTGCTGCCTGGCATTATATCTCTAAATCAAACTGGTTTTGTGAAAGGTAGAACTATAAGTGATAATGTTTTGTTGGCGC
>NW_021463496.1:0-3058 GCF_001605985.2 Dendrobium catenatum
TCATTCCGTTGAAATCAAGTTGACCCTCAAAGATATTGCAAACATATGACACAAGCAAAAGGGTGAAATACTTACTGGTGTGCCTTTCCTTTTTGAACAAGATCACCTCCATCAAAACCCTTGTTCGAAAATCGATAACCCATTCCAAGCCCATCAACCCAACCTGCCACCATAACAAAAGCCATTATTCCAACCTTACCGTTTCAACATTAACCATGATTTCTCAAGTTTGCCGTTTTTCAGTGAAAAATGCTTTGGACTGCGTGTCGTAAAATTGAACGTTTGTTGTTGACCACCAATTACCCACTTTTGCCATTGTTCCATATCATCATATGCCATTCGTGCTTCTTTTGAACAAACATTGACAAGAACCATCAAGATTGGAATTGGGAATAAACACAAAGTTTAATGAACCAACAATATAAATTGCTAAAACTCAAACCGGACTATAGAATTGTTGCCGTATACTTTCCATCATTATTGACGCACTCGTCTGACCGGCTGCAATCCCGATTTCATCCCGATTCTCTTGAAATTTTTGCCCATTCATCAATCCTCCTGCTTCCGATTGAATGATTGTCTTTGTATCATGTGTAATTCATCCAATTTGAGTGACTCCTTTCTCCATACCCAACTGACCACCTTTTCCCCAACGATCAACCCAAATCGAAATCATAATGTACTCAAAATCATTCGTTCCAATACTTAATCCACAAATTTCCAATCACGCCATAATTGATGAAAGAAATCGTTTCTTTTCATTGGAAATTCACGTATTGGAAGGTGGAAAGGATTAAATTCTGTAAATCTTTTTCTCAAACCTCCTCAACAATCTTGCCATCAAAGGGTTATATAAATTCTCCCGCTCAAATTGATCCGAAAACTTGATTTAAAGCAGGGGGGTAAAATGCAAAAATAATCTTTTTCTGATTTTGAAAAGCAGTATTAATCGATCCTCTGTTATCACCGTTAGTAGCAGTAATTCGCAGTTTTTTGAACTGATTGTTTTGGCTTTGTATCCTCCTCCAAACGTCCACAATACTTGTTTCATTAGTGACTTTGATAAAAGAAAAAGTAATGAACTGGGGTATATGAAAAGTGTTTTCTCAAATAAATCCCTTCCAAGTGGGAAGAGTTAGTCTCCGATGATGATATAGGGAAGGGAAGGATTGACTAATATACCAAAAGATCAACACCAGTCTCTTTCTAAAGAGCGGCGAGCGGCGGAGGTGTTGGTTTAATTTCCACAATTTTGAATCAACCGCCCGCAACTCTCGCCTGTCTTACACACACCCAAACATAAATCCCACAAGGGCTTCCGTACTTCCCCTTTCTCTTCAACGATCAATCTAGTTCATACTTTTCTGTCTCCTCTCTTCCCTCATGATCAAATTTGAATAAATGATCTACATGACAAGGGAACATCTAAGAAAACAAAGGGGAAAAGCATACAATGGATTTCCAGCCCAAGACATGGATTTAAAGTCTTTTAATAAAATTTGTTCGAAACAAGGGAGCTTTTAGGCATCGCCTTAATACAAAAAAACAAAAACGCCGTCGAGACGCTGCGCTGGGCCACGGTTGGGCACGTGTGCGATATTCGACTCGGGAACGAGCCAGAAAATACTTGGACGTATTTATGAATTAGTCTTTTTTTATTCTGCCATTTAATTGGTGGTTTCTGGATAGCAATCCATTCCAAAAGATCATTCTATTTTACCACTAAAGTCAATAGGGATGAAATAAAAGGAAAGTTTCTTTTTTCAAACCTTCATGATTGATCCCCATGTGAAATTGACCAACGTATTGAATTGAATGAAAGTTTTATAACTTGGTTTTGTGCGGTAGTCCTCAAGATCACGTAAGCGCGCTTACTAAATTTGCAAGAATCGCGCGCGTAACCACACCACTGGTATGGAACCTGGATCATAACGGTTCTGTTTGCAGAACAGAAAATACTACGCTTAGTTCTTTCTTTTTCCACTGATCTCCACACAACATTCAACATCAGTTAAACATTTATGCAGACCTGGCCATTCTCTGTTGTTTTAGTGTTCCGAATGCTCCGCAGGTCAATCGCCGAACGATGGGGTACTTTTTTCCAATTCTGTCAGTCCGTTCCTTCTACAAAACCTCTTGGCCTGAGGCAGTAAAGTCCCCTTGTGGGGAGAGAGGAGCACATGGATAGCTAAGATTTCTCCTTTACCTATTCCTTTTTTTTACTCACAAATGTATCGGACTCGTTTCCTTCAAAATGTGCATTTTCCCTCTTTCTTCAAAATCGTATTATATCAAAATTAAAACTCACTCTAACGGGCGTAATTAAGGAACGCCCAATTATTCTTAGCCCTCAATTGTTTTGTTTGAAGTTTATTTTTACCCATATTTTATCTTTTCTCAAGGTGGTCATTCCTTCCCCTCTCGCGTCAGAGAGTGGGAAAAACCTTGTCCTTCCCGCATTATTTTTAACTAGTCGCCAAAAGAGTGGATGCGGGTAGGGCTTTTATGCTCTCTCCTCCAAAACGCATCCAATATTGGTTGTTATCGTCTTCGCCATATCTTTTGGTTCCTGTAGACCAAGCATTCATTGCTTTCCAAACTAGGCGCTGATTAAGACCCGACGAGCATAACCGAACCGCGTTATCTTTAAATGGAGAAGAGCTCCAATCAGGAGCCGCCAACACTTCTTTCGCATCCCTTGAATCGATTCAAGTACGCGAAGGCGCGGAAGACCGAGGTCCTATCCTTCCCTGTAATGAGACGAAGGAAGCGGGCTGCTTGTCTTGCCTCGAGCCCATAGGGACAGGTACTGCTCTGGACTAGGATGGTGCTGCTCTGCTTAAAACTAGGCTAGGAAATGGGCCTAACTCCATTCGCTGATGAACCCTTAACCTCTGGCGGTATGCTTGGTTACGTGTGCCGTCTACTCTGCTTGACTTGAGTGCATACACTAGGGCTATCAAACTGAGCAGCTTCTCCTGTCACTATGGCTTACTTGGGAATGGAAGAACTGGGGCACTGACCTATAATTCCTACTCTTTCTTTTTATTCTGTATTG
>NW_021463497.1:0-2980 GCF_001605985.2 Dendrobium catenatum
TTTTTATTTATTTATATATTTAACACAATTTTTTATTTTGCTTATATAATACTCATATATCTAAATCACATCATATACATCATTAATTTTAACTTATTTAAAAGTACAAACACATATTTTCATGCATAGCTTTAATATAATTTAACCATGAACTTCTATCTAAGTAGACATAAAGGTTTAGATATTAGATATATAAATACATAAGAATTTTGTAATATTTGTGTAAATCCTTCTCTGTTATATTAGGAATAAAGACTTTTCTATATATTTGTCACTATATGCTATAATTTGATGTATTTATGTGCATATTATGATAGCCTATTGATTGGAAATGATATTTTCATTTAGGGAATTGGGGAGAAGATAGCAAAGTACATACTTGAACTTTGTGAAGAGACCCCTGCACCTTTCAAGGAAGTAAGTAATTGTTATAGGAACAATCTTTATCTTGCTAAAAATATATTCCTCCAACAATCTTTATAGGAACAAATAAGAGTTTAGGAAAGTTTTAATTATAATTGAAAGGGAATTAATTAGACAAAGAAATTTATTTTAAATTTCAAATCTGAGAAAGAATTATTTAGGGAAAGTTTAGGGGAGTTAATATTAATTAAGGAGGAATCAAAGAGGAACTGTTTAGAAAAATTTTAATTGCAATTGGGAGAGAATTAATTAGGGAAAGAGATCTAATTTGAATTCAAATATGAGGGAATTATTTAGATAAAGGGGGTTGATTTGGGAGGGAATTACATAACCTATTTAAAGCTAACTATGGGGTGATTTCAAAGGATGCTTGACTTTGCTGGAATTAGTTTTTTCTTAGGTTGAGTGGGCTCTAGCCAACGGTTAGAGATTTGGGAGAGCCGGATCTTCGAAATCTTCCTCTCCAATTGAAGATCCAACTGCATCTTGTATTTTCTTCTTAGTTCTTGACTTCTTTCAATGAAAAGAGTTCTTGTATGTTCTTCCTAAATTTCCTATATTGTTCTCAGGTTTTGCTGAAATTGCATCACTTCCTATCACAATCATGACTCCTTTTTGTTGGATTGTCAAGGAAATAGTCTGTCTACAATGCCACAGGATCCCAGAAAAGTTTTAATACATTTGACTGAAACAGCACTGGAATTGTATCTATAGTTATCAATAGGAAACATTAAACATTCAAACCACTATAATCACTATTTCGCTAGATGCTTAGTCTTACACATGAAAAATACCTTAGGGAGGAGAAACTCATGCAGCTTAAAAGTCGCAACAGGTGCTCCATCCATGTGCATGTCCCATAACTGTAGACACGAGGAAAGATCACTAATTGAATGGAAATTCCATGAGACTAATACACTAATATGAATTTGGCAAGTTGTACTATGAAAATGATTGTTGAAGTGAACTGCAAACACAACAGAAGGTTTAGTTCACTACAACAACAACATCAAGCCTTTGTCCCACTACGTGGAGCCAGCTACATGAATCCTTTTTCGCCATTGTGTCATGTTAAAAGTTAAATTCTCATTTAAATCTAATAAAGAAATATAATTTCTAATATTTTCTAACCAAGTCTTTTTAGGTCTACCTCTACCTTTCTTAACATAAGTCAAATCTGATACCTTAACTTCTTAACCGGGTCATCGGAAGGACTCCGTTTAATGTGACCAAATCATCTAAGACGACTCTCTCTAATCTTATCTTCCACTAGAGCTACTCCAACTTTTTCACGTATATGCTCATTTTGTATCCTATCTCTAAGGGTAAAACCACTCATCCACCTAAGTATCCTCATCTCTACAACACTTAACTTAGTATTATGCTTCTCTTTTAATGGCCAACTTTCGGCACCATAAAGCATTGCAGGTCTACAATAAATTAAAAAGGAACAATGAGACAATCACTGCCTACAATCCAATCATTTAATAGTTGAGATAACATTTAACTACACGCAGTCATAAACTAAAAAACAAGAAGAAAAATACCTTCAGGTTCATGTAATCGCGACTTAAAATATGTCTTCCATCTTTGGCAAACTTTAGATCAGAAATGGAAGAAATTATCTCTGTGAAAAAGGATCTAGAACCATGGGATTCTCGATCCTTTAACCTGTAAGAACAAACTTCTGGTTAAAAAATAACTGTGGACTAAATATATGCAAAGGTAAAAACATAAGATGGCTGATGATTTATACTATATTTTGACATACGAAAAATAAGTGTGGTCCAAACAAGGAGGGATTATTCTGTGCGGATGCTGAACGCGGCTTTATATCTGGATACCAATCAGAATGAGCCACATCAGTCATACCAAGCCGCGGGCTTAGGCATCCGGACGGGTTCCACTTCCGCACATAATAACAAGACTTCTTGGCATTATTGGAATATGAAATTATTACAAGCTCACATTCTTGCATTCTGGTCACATAGTGCTGATTGTCTCATGTCAAATAACCGGATAAAACCTCTTGAACTACCATAGGCTAGGATGTTACAATGAATAGGATGGAACTCAGCAGCAGTTATCACCTCTGCATGATTTTAAATCACCCATTTAAAGAATCTAATCAAGCTAATTTTCATAAGCATGGAAGAAAATTCAAACATAAAAAAAGAGATAATCTAGTCAACTCTTTTAGGGCTTGCTGCATTATGAACATGCGAGAAGGATAGTTTTTAATTTTTAGGACAATTTTTTTAAATAGGATACATGGAATAACTTATTAAAAGAAATATATTAAAAAAATTAAAAGTATGCATAGCAGCTCATTAAATAGACGACTGGCTACTGATGCTAAAAATAAGTCGCTCATTAAACTAGTGACTTATTATTGTATTTGTCTTCTATGTGGTCACTCTCATTCTTTAAAAATAAATCTCATCAAAATTTCAATACAAAATTTCAAATCATTATCAATACATAACAAATATCAAAATTAAACAAAATTAAATTATATTTAATTTTTTCTTAGAATTATAAAAATGAAAATGGCCAC
>NW_021463498.1:0-316 GCF_001605985.2 Dendrobium catenatum
ATATATATATATATATATATTATAATGCATTTTGCAATTTTCAAAAAAAAAAAAAACTCTTGACTTTTACTAGTTTTTAGGTTTTACCCCTTCCATTGATTTGTATTAAATATGACCATCATCAGGGTAACGCTAAAATCACTTGTATTATTGTAAAAATTTTGGTGGAATTTTGTAAATCAAGTAAGGTCGACTCCAGCCATTTTAAGGAGGATGAGACTTGAATATTTAGCGTGTGCAACATTCTCTGATCGTTGGTTTTAGGAATTATATGTGACTATTGGAGCACATGCAAGTTATATTTAGTTTGAAAATA
>NW_021463499.1:0-218 GCF_001605985.2 Dendrobium catenatum
TAATCTCTGCATGCCATTTGTTCTGACTACATCCTGTTATCTCAAAGTGGTGAATCCCATCTTAGTCGAAGACCTACCCCTTCTCGCTCAGCCGAGCCCTGTTTGATCAAACCCTACCCGACACCTTATAAACAGGCGATCTATCTCTTTCTCTCTCTTTATCTATATATATTATATATAACGGAAAATATAGTATACATAAATAAGTGTGTGTGTGT
>NW_021463500.1:0-564 GCF_001605985.2 Dendrobium catenatum
AAATTCTAACCAAATTTCTTCGCTAAGAAAATAAAATACTTTGTAACGCCGCTTGTGAAAACAAACTTCCATCTTCGGGCACAAAGATCGTTCCAAACAACTCAACGAATGCACATAAATTCCACTGAAATTTTCAATAGAGAATAGTAATAAGAAATCAAATCAGAAGTATTAAAAACTTGATAGAATCAATCCACCCCCAATAAATAGCAATAGCTATCACACAAAATGATATAAAACAAATTTGCCTAACATCCGACCATTTTCTCAATCTTCACCATATAAAATGTTGTTCATCTCTCAATAGCAGGAGAAATTATTCTGTGCGATCACCAAATCATTCAAATGTAAATTAAAATGTGTCACATCATCTGATACACAGCGGTACATAACACCAGCACAAGTAAAAAACTGATGTCATGCGTCTTTATTCGTCTCCGGACGGCATTTGATGACCACACATAATAATTTATCCAATAACAACCCCATACATGGCGAGAGGAGATAATTGTTTAGTTTCCTCTATGACTCCTTTCAAAGCCTAAACACATTCGAGTTTCTTCA
>NW_021463501.1:0-479 GCF_001605985.2 Dendrobium catenatum
CGTGACCTCTTTTTTTAGTGAGCAGGGATTGGAACTGTGCCCGTGGTGTCACCCGACACCTACCGTGACTGCCTTTCTTGGCAGGCGAGAAAAATGTCATACTTTAAATATGCGATGCAGCCCCCTATGCGGGGACGACTCCGGAGTGCTGCCGAATTTTTATTTAAAAATATTAAGGACTTAAACAAAAAGTGGAATGTGAACTCATGCAAAAGACTTGATTTGAACTCAAGTAAACTTACCATTTAGATCACACTCAGTTTGAACTCATACTTGAACTTGCAAGATGAACAATGGCATGACTTGAACATTTGAAATATTTGAGTTGGACTATAAGAAATACTCACATAAGACTTGAACTCTACATTGGTTTGAACTCGAATGATAACAAAAGATTTATGTTAAAATCTCAATTACTATAATTGTTCATAATCGAATGAATGGATTTATGTGGAATCATCATACATGTTGCAATCCCT
>NW_021463502.1:0-201 GCF_001605985.2 Dendrobium catenatum
AATAGCATTACATGTGTTCCCCTTAATAATATACCAATATTTTTTGATAGAAATAAGTAGTAAAATCATCTAATCCAACATTAGAATTCTTATACATGCCAACAATAGTGTTAAAAATCTCATTTTCAGTAGGAACATTGGAGAGTTAAAGTTATCCTTATTACTAATAAGATAAAGAATATATTGAGGATTAGAGATAAC
>NW_021463503.1:0-399 GCF_001605985.2 Dendrobium catenatum
AATTTTCAAATTTTTAGTCCAAGTCCTTTGTTGTTCAGTGAAAATTTCGGCAGCCTCCTGGCGTCGCCTCCTCACCGAGGGAGAAATCGGGACGGCATCTGCCGAAATTTCTTCCTACCCGGACCTAAGGTCAACGGCGTAGGGGCTTCGAATTTAAACCATCCCACCAGGATCTAAGATCGACTGCGTAGGGTCTTCGAATTTTAAAACCATCTACCCGGATTAAAAATCAACGGCGCAGGTCTTCAATTTCAAATCATCCCGGTCGGACCTAAGGTACAACGGCCGGGGTCTTCGACACCTGTTTGAAAATCTCTCATTTCTCTCCATTTCTTTCTTTTTAATTCATTTTATTATATATATATAATATTATATAATATAATAATAATAATGAAATTA
>NW_021463504.1:0-340 GCF_001605985.2 Dendrobium catenatum
AAATTAGAGTAATAATTATATAAATGTAATAATTATATTTGTGATTATGGATTTTTGAAATAATTGTGTAAATTTAATAAGTACGTTTGTTCATGAAAATGATTCTCAATATTTTGTGTGTATTATATGTATATATTATGTGTATTTAATACGTATTATTTGCATATTTAACTTGATTTATTTGAGTATTTATACGTATGTTATGCATATGAAGTACATACGTGCTGTAGATATTGTGTATTGTTGTGGATCTATGGTTTATAATTTTGATGATAGCAAACATTCCTTATTTCTCTATGATTACCTTATGTGCTAACGTTTTAGGTCCACACGATCAGAC
>NW_021463505.1:0-203 GCF_001605985.2 Dendrobium catenatum
TGGTACCCTGTGTCTGTGTGGACGGTTCTCACCCCGTCCGCACTCCGCACCTAATAAAATTTCCATTCCATAGGGTTATATGTGTCATAAAATTTAGTAGTAAAAATTGTAGTAGATCTCAGAGTTTTAACATATTATTTATTTTTATTCATATCTAGATTTTGCTAAGAAAAAGAAGGAATATATATATATATATATATATA
>NW_021463506.1:0-215 GCF_001605985.2 Dendrobium catenatum
GCAAAAAAAAGGCAGGAGATTAGTTAGTGCACTATGACCCGCCTACGAAAATTAACAAATAGTGTACGACAATCTACCTGTACGAAGCAGCGAACAAGTCTATTCAGAAGCTGCTACGCCACGCCACCGGATCTGCAACATTCGTATAAGCAGACAGAAGGCGTCTATTCCAAGAGTACCCCTGCACGTGCACTATAAATTATATACACATAGGT
>NW_021463507.1:0-240 GCF_001605985.2 Dendrobium catenatum
AGGATGTAATACCTATCCGAGGTTGTTTGTCATAACATTTGTTCAATGACGTTAACCTGTGTGGAAGAGGTCGAGAGAATCCACCAAGGATGTGAGACCTTTCCGAGGTTGTATGTCGGAGCCTTTACTCGGCGACATTAACTTGTGTGGAAGAGGTCGAGAGAATCCACCAAGGATGTGAGACCTTTCCGAGGTTGTATGTCGAAACATTTGTTCGACGACGTTAACCTGTGTGGAAGA
>NW_021463508.1:0-264 GCF_001605985.2 Dendrobium catenatum
TATTTACAATTGACTCAAGAAAGGGAAAAAGGAAAATACAGACTGACTCAGACCTAGTCTACCCAATCTTGAGCTGGTTCTAATTTTCGTCCGATCTTTGAGTCCTAAAAAATCAGTAGAGAAAAGGAAATCGTATTGTTTGCTATCATCAAAACCATAATTCATGAAAAAAAAACGGAAAAAATCTCCCCCTTTTTGATGATGGAAAACACTCCGACGATTATTTCTAAAACAATAGTGTAAAATAAAAATTCAGAATACAAG
>NW_021463509.1:0-319 GCF_001605985.2 Dendrobium catenatum
AGGAGGCGGAATTTCCAGGGATTTCTCCCTAATGAGTGGCTGAGATATTGGAGGATGGAGCGGAGAATCTCGTGGACAGCTGTGGGGAGCCTTAGGAGTTGATTTCCAATGCTTAGGTGGCAAATTGAATCAAAATCAAATTAAGGGGAGAGGAGAACTAGGGGGCAGCGGGTAAGAGTGAAGTTGGGAAACCGGGATTTAATTCAAGAAATAAAAGAAATAGGATTTGGAAAGGAGTTAACGGTAGCCTTGAGATTTCGGCCAAGAAAAAAAATCTCAGAATTTTGAATTATTTCCAAAGAGCTTTTGAGTGAATGAG
>NW_021463510.1:0-252 GCF_001605985.2 Dendrobium catenatum
TGCTCTAACAATTTCATTCAACATCAATCTTTTTACCTCTTTCATCTTGTCCAAATATACTCATCAATATCAAATATAACATCTCTTCAGTATTTATCCTTCTAATATAATATTGAAAAGTTTTGAGGTATAGAATAGAACAAAAGTACTAGCTTTCAAACATTCATTTTTATATGCAGTATCATGTTCTAAGATTTCACATCAAGTATCACTTGAGAGATATTTTCATTTTCATAAATCATATTTTCAAAG
>NW_021463511.1:0-305 GCF_001605985.2 Dendrobium catenatum
GAAGAAGGCAAACATCTCAAAATTTTGTTTACTTTTTGATAGTTCGAAAGCTCTTTTATTAAAGCATGCAGTGAAGTAACAATCTATGTAAACCTAGTGTACATGTCAGAAATAGTTTCAGATGGTTTCATACGAAAAAGTTCGTAGTCATGCAAAAAAATATTTAACCTAGATTGTTTTACTTCATTGGTTCCTTCATAGGTGATACATAACCTATCCCAAATCTCCTTACCTGTTGAACAAGTAGAAACACGCATGTAGTCCTCAGATTTCAAAGCACAGAAAAAACAGTTCAAACATTTTGC
>NW_021463512.1:0-301 GCF_001605985.2 Dendrobium catenatum
AAACACAATTTGAGTTACCAAACAGTTTTTAAATATGATGTTCTTATAGTCAAATTGAGGGGCCCGACGAGACAAATACAACGAGCCCAAGATCGCCAAATTCTGACATCATTAAGACCATCAAATTTCTGACGAACGGTACACGACCAAGGGATTCAATATCGACCGTCCATCCGACCACTTCCTATTTACCCCTGATCTCTCACATATTTACAAGTCATGCCACTCCATAATATTTATAAATAGACCCCTCATTTCTCATGAGATGGGACCCAAGCAAGAAGAAGAAGAGAAAAAGAAG
>NW_021463513.1:0-322 GCF_001605985.2 Dendrobium catenatum
TTGAATTTTCTCGGCAAGTTTTTGCCTTCAATAATTTTAATTTTCAATTGTATTCGAAAACCTTGTGGTATTGTCTCCTTATGATTGTAGACCTTTCTGTTGAATGAAAATTCAACACCTTGAGTCTCAAAATAAGGGGAAATGCTACCGGATTTTTAAATTTTCTAAAAAGAAAATCTAATTGACTAACGTTGTTATATGTTCTCATATACAACGAACCCTTAAATTCTATCCGGTAAAAGTTTGTCTTTAACATTTTACCCTTTGATTATTCTTAGGGTTGAGAGAGTGAAGCTTTCTTAATAGCTTTCCCTATATTTAT
>NW_021463514.1:0-338 GCF_001605985.2 Dendrobium catenatum
GGCTAGTTGGCAACCTTTGGTGGTGGTTCTTCTGAGCAATGCAGGCGGTTAGTTGGCTTTTTGGTGGATTATTGCTCACTCACTCCTCTGGATAGTCCGTGTCTGGATTCAAAGTGATTGGTAGTCTTTGTCTTTACTGAGCTCGCTGGCTTTATGCACCCACTTTCTTCTTGTTTGAGCTTCCCATTGTTATCTTCTTATGTATCCGGTTTATATTTCCAGGCTTTCTGCTGGGTTATCCCTTGATGTACTCCTTTTATTTTCATGGAATAAGATTATTATCCTTTTGGAAAAAAAAAAAAGGTGGATACCTAATTTTTGCACATTTATCAAATGTA
>NW_021463515.1:0-796 GCF_001605985.2 Dendrobium catenatum
GTCCGATCTTCGATTCCTGAAAAGTTAGAAGTAACAGGCAGTCCAAAAGAGTTAAAAGTGTTTGTTAATCATCAAAACATAAGATATGAAAAATAGATTTGCAACAGAAGACTCACCTTTAGAGACTTTCCCTATATAACAAGTTCTGAAAAGCCATCCAAAGTGGTTGTGGGTCTCCAAAAGGATTCTGCTTGGTGGGAATAGAATGTAAAGAGTACGACCGCACTATCCCGTAGGACAAAGAGGTCATAGGCCTTTACACTCTATGTAAGAAGGCCAATGGAAGAGCAGATGGAGTCATACATATGATTAGCCATGAAGGATAAAGGCTTTAGCCTACACATCTCCATGAATAATAATATGTATAACCCAAAATATCACGAGATTTCCCTCATTTAATACATCAGCTCAAATGAGGTTTATTTGATGTGGAGGTCGATTTCCAACAGGCGTAAGCCCCCACGGTTAATTACATTTTAGGCATCAACCTAGAAAAACTCTCAATTAAGAATGTTATATTACTCTCTTCTTAATTTGGTGCATAGAGAAAGTTCCTAAGTTCTATTCCATAGAGATAAACTCTACTCTTTATCCTTAATAATGATTAAACCTTTTTAAATATATAAATATGTGATTAAAATTTTGAGTTTAAAAGATAAAAAAATGAAATTTGCTATCTTAGGAGAAATGACATATTCAAAATCCATTAGAAGTGAAAAGAGACACACTAAGGGGTGGACAATCTAGGCATGCTTGCCCGGAGTGAGTTGCTAGCTAACATCCTAAACAAAATCAA
>NW_021463516.1:0-544 GCF_001605985.2 Dendrobium catenatum
ATGCAATATGGACAAACTAATTTTCCCATAGTTTTCCAATCCAAAAACATACTATATATTGGAAAATCATCAATGGTACATAATAAGGTAGCTTTCCAGAGAAAGTTTTGTTTAGTTGATATATCATATGTGAGCACACCTTATTCCCACAATAACTTGAGGCCATCATTCAAAAGTTGTAAGAAGACATTTATTTTTGCTTTTGGATTATATGGTCCAGAAATAATAAGTGTTAAGAATGTAAGAATATGGTGTAGCTGCTTGACTGTAAAGAGTGAAGCCATCTACACATAATCACAGTCGTATGCTACATGATTCTATAATGAATGAAGGATGTATATGATCGAAGTGCTTCCATGATTCTACATCTAATGGATGAGTAAAAACACCTGCTTAATATAACTTCTCTTTATGCCATATCATATGAATTGCAAATTTATTAATGCACACAACTGTTGAAGTTTGAGAATGATTGGTAGATAAAATAACCAGGAATAAAACACATCCTTCTATTTTTTCTATTTTCAAATTTTGGTTTGTATCG
>NW_021463517.1:0-1890 GCF_001605985.2 Dendrobium catenatum
GTGGAATTCTACTCGGACAACCCCACGCCCAAGTACTGATGCAGAATTCTACTCGACGTTTCAAAAGTGACACCGGATTTTTGCTCAATCTCCAAGTGATCGCGGAACTCTGCTCGACGTGAACTGGATTTCAATCTAGAATGTATTTATTATAATATGATCGCCTAAATTTAAGGATGAGTTAGCCTCTTGTATCTCAAATAAACACTAGTGAAACTTTCTCAACTGGGCGTGGCCCCGTGTTTTCTTCCCTCTAGGTTCCACATAAAAATCCCCGTGTTTCATTTTCTTCTCATGTTTGTTGCTGATTATCCATTACCAAACGCTGAGACGAAAATTTTCTAAGTCTATCGCCGTGTATATTCTAGCCCGCAATAAGAATACATTTGAAATTAGTGTAATATAAATTGCTCATACATTACACTAATTTAAAAGCAGGTGTGTTCAAAATTTTAATGAGCCAACCATTTTTTGAACAAACAAAACTTAGCCAACCAAAATTTAGGCTTCGTTTGGGGAGAAATTATTTTGTTCCAATACTAGACACAGATTGCTATCTGGAGACCAGCCAGAATGCTTCACGTCAGCGAAACCGAGCCACGGTACCTATGGCGGAGCCAGAAATTTTTATCTAAGGGGGCACAAATTTATGATTTTTAAAATACCCTAAAATTTCATTCGAGTTTGAAATTGACATTGGGGGTTTTAATTCTTTTTATAATAATTATTATATGAAGATAAATGTTATAATAATTAAAAAAATGGTTGTCATGTTCATCTTAATATATGAAAATTATAATAAGCATATATTAAGCTATTTAATTTAAACTAAATATTATAATTCTTCTCTAATGTAATTTATTGATTTTAATTACATAAGTTTTCTATATCTTTCTATAAAAGAGATATGAGATATGAGGTTTTTAATAAAATTGTTCTTTTTAAAAAATTTTATTTGTATAATTTTTTTTTTATGTTCGTTGGGGCTTATTAAAAAATATTTGGGTTTTTAAATTCTGTTGTTTTAATTAATCAAATTTTAATTTGATTAAATTCATGATTTGTTAAATATTTTAACATTTTATTTGAGGCAGATTTAGGCTTCGTTTGGGATGACTTTCTTATTGCTTATTCAAATAATTTTTTTCTTTTAGAAAGCTACCTTAAGAAGCATTAAGAAAGCCATACCAAATGATGCTTTTGGCTTCGTTTGAGACGGCTTTCTTACCGTTTCTTAAAACAGCTTTCTAGTACAAAAATTAAAATTTTTGTATTATTTTTTTAATGAAACAATAAGAAAGTCGTCCCAAACGAAACCTTAGTTTTTCTAATTTTGCTTTTAGATGTTTCTTTCTCAGCTACCTTGAGGAGAATCCAGGTTAAAAACTTTCAAAATTAAATTATGAATCATCCGAACTTCAATTTCAGCAAACTTATAGGTCAGAGATATGAGAGAGAGAGAGAGAGACGAGGAGAGAGAGAGAAGAGAATAACAAGATGGATTATAGCCTTTTCTAATACACTTGATGAAAATCATGGCAAAGGAGCCGTAGAAGTCAGGAGAAAGTGTGGATCAATGAAAATTATTGATTTTTTAAAGACTAAGGTTTCATTCAGGATAATTTTTTTTTATAATTTTATAAAATTATCATAAAAATAATTTTTAAAGATTGTTATAGAAAATAATTTCATATTTTTTTTTTAAAAGAAGCAAAAAATAGTGACAAGATAAAAATTTTGGTTGCGATTTGAAAAGAAAAGCGGTAAGGAATTAAAGTTACCTTAAATGAAGCTTAAATCATTTTGATCAATGAAGCTTAAATCATTTTGATCATCTAAACAAATAAAGTAGGAAAAAATACCTTTCCAATTTGATGAGAATTTATTGAA
>NW_021463518.1:0-324 GCF_001605985.2 Dendrobium catenatum
ATAACCTTAGGCAGCAAAACAACAATGGTTTCCTTCCATCCAGGTTCCATACATCCTGTAGAAAAAAACTCCAAAACAGCCAAAGTAACTTGTTCTCCAACAATCTCCCAAAAGAATTTAAAGAACGAAGCAGTAACACCATCTCTTCCAGGAGCCTTGTTCCTACCCAAAGAGCAAACCACATTCCAAATCTCCTCCTTAGTGACCTCAGCATCCAGATAACCTGAAAAGTCAGCAAGAACGCTCCTCTGGATCTCCAGCGACGGCCAGCCATCTTCAATAATATTCTGCCCCTTCAATTTATTCTCAAAGAAATTAAACATC
>NW_021463519.1:0-281 GCF_001605985.2 Dendrobium catenatum
GAACCGGATGAAGAAGAGGTTCATGATTCGACCGGTCGAATCGGGGTCGAACTGGATGTCGTAATAAATAATAATATTATTAAAAAAAATAAAATAAATGTTAAATTTTCCTGTAATACCTTCATTCTACATTCTATTTTCATAGCTCCTAATTAAAAAAACATAAACATGACATCAATTAAGTTTATGAAACATAAACAAATAACACATAATATAAGTGTCGCATCAAATAAGTCAATAAAATATAAACAAATGCATAGCTTTTGTCATCAAACAAAATG
>NW_021463520.1:0-283 GCF_001605985.2 Dendrobium catenatum
AACTACCTTCTAGTTGCAAAGAACATGTGTGTCTGTCCTCGATCGGATGGTTATTGGCGCTAACGGGCATTTGCATTCGTTGTGTGCTACACTGAATACATCCGTGAGAGGCGTCGTAGTTTAATTGGTGTCGAATGTGAGGGGCCAACAATGTTCAAACCGGACTTAAGTTTGAACCCTTCCAAGTCCAGTTCAAAATCAAGTTCATGAGCTCAATGCGCTAGCTCATTTTCATCTTCACTTGGTTTTGAGTTCATGGAGTTCATAAGACCCACTTGATGTT
>NW_021463521.1:0-205 GCF_001605985.2 Dendrobium catenatum
AAAACTGAAGTACCTTTTACTGAATGGACTTTTGATGGAAGTGATTTAACACAACTTAATGCAAAGTGTTTGAACTTTTTTTCTGTGCTTTAAAATAGGAAGATTACATGCGTGTTTTAACTTACACTACTGGTAAAGAGATATAGGATAAATTGTGTATCACCTATGAAGGCACTAATGAAGCTAAGCAATCTCGTTTGGATAT
>NW_021463522.1:0-1314 GCF_001605985.2 Dendrobium catenatum
CAAATGTATAGATAGCTTGTCATTATTTTGTTGGATTGGAAGTAACAATGACGGCGGGAGGGAGCTCGATTGTTGCAAAAATAATCATGTTCTCCCATTCAGGCTCTTCTCGCGCCGTGCTTTTTATGTTAGGTCGGGTCAACCCGGAAACCCGACGAGTCATGTTCGGATTGAAATTTCTGACACGTCTGAAAAACGGGTCTGGTTTAGGTTGTGTCAAACAGTGGCAAATGAATGTTGAATTCGACCCGAACCTAACCCGTAACCCGATTTTAATACCCCTAGTTCTCCATGACCGAGAAGTTTTAGATAGACATAAATTATATCGTATATATCTCATGGTGAAGATTGTAAGATCTATGTGCCATGAGAGTTATCTCTAAGAGATTAGTTAATCTTTGAATAATTAAATTGTTGGAGAATAGTAGTCGATCGATGATGATTAGAGTATCACAGTTTAGGCGACAGTGTTTAGGGGACCGTAATCAAGCATTAGTTATCAAAGACCATAGACAGTAAACGGTGATTGAAAGACCTTAGTTGGGCGATAGTGACCATATGGCAACACTCCAACGGCCGTCTAACAACAACAATCAGGTCATGGTCAAACAATGGTTCAATGGAGATGGTGCTTAGGTGGAGCTCTTTAAATTTTTAATTTTCTTAACTCTCTTTGAGTCTCAAGCTAAAGTCCAATATTCCTTTCATATAAAAAGTGTGATATATTTAGCTTTTTTTAGAGAAACATACAATTGCATCATAAATAGCGCCAAAATTCAAAACTCTATTAGAAGACACGATTTTCCTTAGTTATAGTAGTTCTTTTTAGCATTTAAGAGCCTTAATGATGTCATGATTAGACGATTTTTGGCTAATTGGATTTGTCTATAAGCATGCAATATTTTGATATCATTTGATCATCCAATTAATATTTGGAAGGTTTCATTATCTTTCATTCGCTTAATTTGAGCTCATATCAAGTAAGAACAAAACATTTTTGTATCGATGGGTTTGTCTCATTGAGATGTTCATTTTAACCATAAGTTATATTGAATTAGAGTTCAAATGATCCTCAACTTAATTCAAAATTATTTTAATTTAAATACACATCAAGATTTGTACCCTTCAAATCAGATGTATAAGAAGTTAATATGCATTTATTCAAACAAGAAAAATCTTTCACAAGATATTTCATGCTATTTACATATATAACACTTAAAATTTTAATATTACATTTTTATCGCTCATATAAAATTTTAATATCAAATATATCGCTCATATATTTTATTATTAAAATTTTAAATATTTGATATA
>NW_021463523.1:0-427 GCF_001605985.2 Dendrobium catenatum
ATACTAACGCCAATTCTATTTTATCTACTAATGTGTAGTATCCCTCCATCTCAAAAAGGTTCTTGCTGACATAATAGACGGAACATTGTATAACATTCTACTTTCGGATCATGATGGAGTATATAACGTGGGAAGATATAGCTAGATACATGTATTATATTATAAGAAAATCACCTATTATTGTCGGTTTTTTTTTTAATTTCTAGTGAATTTGGACAATTCTAGTGGAAAAGTTTTTGCTAAAAAAACTCATGTTGGAAAATTTTTCTGATGAAAAAAAGCCACAAAAAATTTTTTTTGCCTGTTTTTTGACAAAAAAAGGCCGCCAAAAACTATAAAAAATCTACATAAGCCACCTGCCAGCACTGCCCACGGTGGTCTTTACTCGCTTGCCAGCCTTACCATGTTGTTCATGACCAAACTGCTT
>NW_021463524.1:0-213 GCF_001605985.2 Dendrobium catenatum
GGTAAGTATTCCTTCAAACATTTGAAGTTATTTTTGAATTTTCTTTAAAGAAAAATTTTAGGGTTTGAGTTTTTTTAGAAATTTCTTTAGAGATTTAGTAGGGCTTGTCTTGATCTACAATTTCCTACCCTTCATGTTAAAAATTTTGAAGAAAAATACTTAATCTAAAACATTAGGGTTTCTCAAATTTTTAAATTATTATAGGATTGGATA
>NW_021463525.1:0-240 GCF_001605985.2 Dendrobium catenatum
CAGAAACTTTCAAAACTCACTTTTAAAACTTTCAAATTTCAAATTTCAAAATTTAAATTCGATCCTCTATGTGGATCAAGTTTCCTCCACATATGATCATCCAGACCTGATTCTTTGTGTAGAGCAAGTTTCCTCTCCACAAGACCGCCCGTTAGTGGTGGAGCATGCCCTTCGTGGCGCCACCCTAACATTTAAGTTGAACGATTAGTGATGGAGCGTGCCCTTTGTGGCGCCATCCTA
>NW_021463526.1:0-272 GCF_001605985.2 Dendrobium catenatum
AGTTAAAAATGTCATATAAATTTTTTTTTTTATAAATATTAGCTTCAATCATGGCTAAAATAGCTCCAATTATTAGAACAAGCGAATCTTAGCCCAATTGATTTGACTCATTGCATGCAATTTGAGTTCACCTCAAGATGCTCTAAAAAAGAAGTGTTGATCCAAAAGAAAAAAAAAGCTGAAAAAGTGCCGCTTAGGTTTCATTTAGGACGACTTTTTTATTATTTTTTAAAACGGAATTTTAATTAAAAAATAAAAAAAAAATTATACTA
>NW_021463527.1:0-434 GCF_001605985.2 Dendrobium catenatum
TCCATTCAGTAAAAGCAACTTCAGTTTTAACACCATTTATTTCACGAGAAGGTGGAGAATAACCTTCTTTGATAAGCATCCACATGCGATAATCAGTAGACTATAAAAACATTGACATGCGGGTTTTCCAAAAATCAAAAGGTAGGTTATCGAACAGGGGAGGTCGGGTAATAGAATACCCTTTCGTAGTGTTAAGATTCTCAAGGTTAGACATGGATCTAATTCAAAAAGTTTTCAAAATTAAATTTTTGAATCCCGCTCTGATACCGCTTAAAAGTTTGTTAGGGATGTTAAGCCCTATGAACTTAGTCCCAAGCTAAAAATTTCTTTTCACAAAGAATGAAAATTACATAAACCAAAATTACACCACAAAAACAAATGCGGAAATAAAAGTGCAGAAGCAAGGAAAAAAAACACGGGAATTTATAGTGGTT
>NW_021463528.1:0-230 GCF_001605985.2 Dendrobium catenatum
ATCTTTTAAAAGCAGGAAAAAGCTGTGATCTAAAGCTATCCCAAATGAAGCTTAAGACTTCATTTGGGACGACTTTTTTATTGCTTCTAAAAACAGCTTTTTATAAAGCTGTTTTAAGAAGCAGGAAGAAAGCTGTCCCGAATGAAGCCTAAGAATAATAGGTGTGAATGTCATTTTATTTAAATATTGCATAAAATATATTAATTAAAATCTATTTAAATTATTTTTTT
>NW_021463529.1:0-1578 GCF_001605985.2 Dendrobium catenatum
TCTCTCCTTTAGGTTTTCTCAGGTCAAGACAGCAGCTAAGGATATTCAAAAATGTTGAACAAGAGCTCTTAAATAGAAGAGCTTCAAAGGGGCTCATTAATTGCATGTTGCCGACTTTATTGTCCATAACGATATTAAAATCATCCTGGCCGATTTGTACAAATCTCATAAGATCGGCCAGAGCATCACCCTGAATGTAAACTGGATGATTGAAAATTTGCTTGATCGTCTCAAAAAGTCTCACGATCATCCTAGCCCATTAGTTCAAATCAGAGAAAAATCTTCCAGAGCATCGCCCTGAATTTGAGCTGTCCGATCCAAATCGGCCAGGAGCAACCAAAGGGTTTTGAATGGATCGTCCGGGCCGATCTTGCGATCGTCCAGGACGATGTGATCGTATCAATCATCCTTAATTACTACCATGATTGTCGGATCAATTTAGGCATAATTATATAATATCTTCCAGGCCGATCCAAGAATCATCCTGGCCGATTTCCAAAAATACAGAATACCTAAATTGATCATGGCAGAAATTTCTTTCTGTATTGAGCATATCGTCCTGGCCGATACAGGTATCATCCAGGCTGATCAGTTAATTACAGCTGCCTTAACTAAGAAATCCTGATTAGATCTTCTATTTTGAACTCGATCGTCCAGGACGATATAAAGTTTGTCCTAGATGATGTGAGTAAAAACACAAGTTCTAAATATCTCAAGTGTGTGTGTAGGGTTACTTAACATCAGTCACTTCAAACAATTATAATTTACTCAAGAAAGAAAAAAAGAAAATTACACACTGACTCAACCCTAATCTACACAGTCTTGTGCTAATTCCAATTTCCGTCCGATCTTTGAATCCTGAAAATGTCAGTAGTAACAGGCAGTTGAAGAAAAGCAAGAGTGTTTGCCAATCATCATAATATAGTCCATGAAACTGAATTTGCAACAATCTCCTCCTTTTTTATGATGGAAAAATACTACGACAATTATTTTAAAAATAGCAGTGTAAAATATAGAATTGAAAGTGTAAGTAAACATCCTAAACTACTCCCCCTTTTGACATCTCAAAAAGAAGGAGGGAACGAAGAAAGCAAATCAAAAGACTTTTTTTTTTTTTACCCAAGGCGTGAATATGATGTAGCATTCCATGTGATTAATTTTTTTTTTTAAAAACTTGTGAGTTAATGAGTTAACATCATCTACAATCCAAAGAATGGTAGAATATCCCATCATGGTTACCCTTATCTCGGGCTTTCTTTTAGGGTAGAATCGTCTTTTGAAATCAATGACCTAACTGAAATAAAACCAATTGGATATGATATAAGGATCCCTTCATCACTTGGTTTAAGAAAAAAATATCTCATAGAATAATGAACCAAAGTAAATTTATCACAATTGCAAAATAATCGAAATCAAACCTGATCCCTTCATCACTTGGTTTAAGAAAAAATTATCTCATAGAATAATGAACCAAAGTAAATTTATCACAATAAAAAAACAATCGAAATCAAGCCTTTGATACATGAAAACTTCTAAGTTTTTAAAGGATTTGAAAAGAGAGAAGACCTTGTTTTTTAG
>NW_021463530.1:0-275 GCF_001605985.2 Dendrobium catenatum
GGGAGCATGGGATAACTGGACATATGAAGGCTCGCAGATCATACATGCTCAAACCTACTGCTTCAATAATTCCTTGAAATGTGTTTTGTTTCTGTGTTTTATTTCTGCTTTGTTTGTGTTTTTTAATGTGTTTTGTTTTCACTTTGCTTTTAAATTTGGCTTTCCATATGTTAAATCTTTTCAATATTTTAGATTTTGGAGTTTTGAGGATTGTGTTTAGCTTTTCTAAAATTGGTTAAAGGAAGAAAACTGTTGATGATTTCCCTCCTTCCGAC
>NW_021463531.1:0-247 GCF_001605985.2 Dendrobium catenatum
CGATCGAGGCAACGTCGCAGGATTTACGGAGAATCGATTGGAGCGGCGCCGTTTGCAGCGGGATTTCGGCACGACTTCGTGGATTCTTCAGGTGCAAGGTTTGTACGCTAGATTTCTTCCTCCCTTTCTTTTTTTGTTCTTTATACAGAGGTTAACAGTCAATTCATCACAAACCAGCTCATTTTCAAAGATTTATTATCTGACATGAAAATTTTCTAATGAGGACCAAATCTTAGTTTTTTTTTTT
>NW_021463532.1:0-241 GCF_001605985.2 Dendrobium catenatum
TAATTTCTCCCCCTTTTTGACAACAACAAAAAGTGAAAAAGAAATAGACAGAAATGTAAGTAATTATATGAAATTCATTTGAAGATTTAATCTAAATGGTGATTGTCATAAGGTATGCAATCTAAAACTAATAACATTAGATCAATCATAGAAATTCATAGAACTTAAGAAGTTATATAACATTATAAGTAAGAAGAATTGAGGAAAGACATGATTCAATTTAGACATTTGAATATAGAAA
>NW_021463533.1:0-916 GCF_001605985.2 Dendrobium catenatum
TGCAATTTTTTTTTCAACTCTCGATCATCGGGCAACCATAATTGAGATTTATGCTTAATGATTTCATTAGCATCAACAGAAAGATCTAGTCTTTTCTCTAATTGAACCTACTTCATTGACTTTGGATACTCATTATCAACCTTTTGAGCCTCTTTAATACAAATGGTTAATGTTGATTTTACTATCATCTGATGTAAGCATTCCACATTTTTAAAATGTTTAACCTCCAATTACAGATTTTTCATCTCCTTGATCAACTGAACCTCTTGAGTAATCATCTAATTCATCATTCTTATGGATTTACGACTCAAGGCACCGGCCACAATGTTAGCTATGCCAGGACAATACTGAATATCAACATCATAGTTCTTAATTGGCTCCGACCTTTTTTTTTTTTTTTTTAGATTTACTTCGTTTTGTGTGTTTGAACAAATTAGAACCAAACTTCCTGGTGTTTTAAAGTCTCTTTTTGGTTATATAATTAAGAAGAGAACAGTTCGGGTGCCCACAAACACCGGAAATAACAAATTCACTACACTGACGACCTCAAAGGGGGTTCTCTTCAAAGCAGCGGACTCCAAAGTCCAGAAAGTCCCGTCCCCGGTGAATGAGAAATCCTTTCTCATCCTAAACCCTTCAAAGACGTATTATTGTAAATCTGAAATCCTTTTATTCCTGATTGAAGGGTCAACACTAGTGTTTTAGTTAGATGCATCTTGAATGCCTGAAATCTTTTCTCACATTATGCAGTTTATTCAAATTTAACAGCTTTTCTCATAATCTTGGACAATAGCATAGCAATTTGTGAGAATCTTTTAACAAACCTCCAATATTATCCCTCTAATCCCAAGAACTTGAGAACATTTATAACACTCTTTGGTATAGGTCATTCCACAATTGCTTTCACCTTCTGTGG
>NW_021463534.1:0-205 GCF_001605985.2 Dendrobium catenatum
CGGTATTTAACATCGCGAAAGGCGTCTAGTTGGCACGCGATTTGGGCAGAGTCCGGGACGATCAGTTCAAAAAACCTTAGTTGTTCCTGGACGATCAACATCAGTCACCTTCTATTCAGGGCGATGCTTTGTATGATTTTCACGGATTTGAACTAATCGTCCGGGACGATCGTGAGATCGACCTGGACGATATTCAATAATTTGT
>NW_021463535.1:0-267 GCF_001605985.2 Dendrobium catenatum
GTCTATTTTTTGCATTAAACAAAGGAGAGAGAGAGAGCGGGAGAGCAAACTGCAAGGTCTACAGTAGAGCAGATGATTGAGCTTATAATGTGGATGGATAATTTATATTAATATATTACAATCAGCCTTAATTTTCTACGTTGAAAATAAGATATATTATAAATTTTAGAAGAGTAAATGGAAACATCAATATCATATGGATATGTGAGCAGAATTGCTTTGCATTGTTGGGGACTTATTTGGAGGCAGAAAAATGGGAGACTGAAA
>NW_021463536.1:0-419 GCF_001605985.2 Dendrobium catenatum
GGGTATTGGTCCCATGGACATTGAAGTTGTCCGAATGATTGATCATATACCTGATCGAGCTAATCAACAATATACTCGTTGAAGTGCTGCACTGAATTTACAAAATGAAGAACAACTATGAGACGATCAAGAACAAGCAGCAGCTGTGAATAGAGCTCCACAACTAGAAGAAGTTGAGGAAGAAGAAGCTGAAGAAATCGTAAAGAGGCTACAAGCAGAAATGCAGTCTATGCAACAGAAGAAAGATCAGGAAATCCATCATTTAAACGCTCGTCTTGATGAGATGAGTAATATGATGAAACAGTTGTTTGGACAACTTGGCATGATGGCTACAACTAATCAACCACCTATAGCAAATTCTCAAGGGAATATCCAAACTATTCCTGATGCATTGGCACCTCCTGATAGAAGACCAGAAG
>NW_021463537.1:0-408 GCF_001605985.2 Dendrobium catenatum
TGTCAAAAAAAGAGAAACTGATGTTTTGTCAAGTTTTAAAAAATATGAAATTGCCCAAAGGTTATGCATCTAATATCTTAAGGTGTATTAACGTTGTTGAATGTAAGATTGTGGGCTTAAAAAGTCATGATTGTCATGTGCTAAATGAAGAACTTCTACCTATTGCTTTGAGGTCATGTTCTCTATCCAATGAAATTATACATATTCTAGTGGAGATTTCAAAATTTTTTAAGTCAATTTGTGCCAAGGTTATTGATCCAAAAGAATTGGACATACTCCAGAATAATATTGCAATGACATTGTGTAAAATGGAAAGATCAATACTCCCATCATTCTTCACGATCATGGTTTATTTACTTATTCACTTGGCTGAGGAAGTAAAATTAGGTGGTCCGGTTCAGTATAGAT
>NW_021463538.1:0-371 GCF_001605985.2 Dendrobium catenatum
TCGGGATATAGTAATCAAAATTTGATTTGAATAATCTCAAAAAAATGGAAAATTATTATGTGCGGATGCCGAACACTATCCGGAGATTAACCAGAATGAGCCACGTAGGTACCTTGGCTCGGTACTTCTCCGTAGCGCAATCGATATTGTGACGTGGCTTATTCTGATTAGTCTCCGAATATAGAGCTATGTTCGGCATCTGAACAGAATAATTTCTCCAAAAAATGTGGCATGTGACATTTCAATTATATTTAAATAATGTAAAATTAGATGGCTTTTGATTCATAATAAATTAAAAAATAATGTTAAAATCTACTAATTATGCTTAATTATGAAATAGAAAACCATTCCGCAGAGTTGAGTGGATGAGG
>NW_021463539.1:0-1224 GCF_001605985.2 Dendrobium catenatum
AAGAAAAAACTTCAATGGTGAGGAAAAATGATGAAAGAAATAGAAAATTAAAAAAGAAGTGAAGTTAAAGCATATATTATTATCATATGATCATATCTTTATCCAACCACTCTCATCTCTCTATCTCTCTTGTTCAATAAATCATCCCGGATGTCTCATCACCCTTCTTCCAAGTCAATTGTAGCCATCACCAAAGCCATAGCTCTCCATCTTCAAGGAACCATTCATTCTCACTACTACACCATTAACATATGCAACCACCTTGCCTTAACATCGGTCGCCTGCCCATCTTTAAGCCAGCATCCTGATCCTTTATAACTTTTGCCTTTCAAAACATTCTCATCAATAGAGTTGGAGGGTTTATTATTTTAGTATTGTACAAAGATTCAACACACATATTGATAAAAGAATAGTTGCACGAGAGACTAGAGTTTTTACATGAAAATCTCGTAAAAGAGAAAAATCATATGATTTGACGATCCAGTAGAAATAATTCAACTAGTATTAATCATCAGTTTAAAACGATGTTCTTTCACATAATTGTGAAAGATGTTGATATAATATAGTAAATACAAACTATATATAATAATTTATATTGTGAATGTTGGAAAAGCCCTGTGATATGAGAGTTATCTTCAAGAGTAATTTCTTATTTATATGATTGTTCTCCTTTGAGGAGAGGAGATCGGGGACTCAAATGTCTATATAACATAAACTTTGATGTTGATGTTGAGAATCATAGTTAAAGCATATGAAATGTATCAATCTATAGGCAACGACGTGCACTAATGTTATTGACAATAGCAAGTGATAAATTCAGAGAGTATTATTATAGCAAGATGACTAAATATCATGAACTATTAAGATAGTACAAGTCGATCAATACAAAATCGTTAAAGCAATAACCTTGGAACACCATAAAAGAAGCCAAACAATTATTAGTCCATTTGACTAATGATGTTGAAGAGGTTCTATATGTGAATCTATTTGAGTTAAGGAATGAATATCTTCTCCACTTTAAGTAAATGAATATCTTCTTATTCACTATATGTTAATCTATTTGAGTTATTTATAGGCTAATAGGAATATTGAATATCTTCTTCTTCACACCTAACTGTCAAAACTTTCTTTAGTATCAATGAATCAATATTCTCATACAATAATAAAATAGGATAAAAACTTATATTAGAATATCCTGATAGAAATTTGATCTGCTTGATTTCA
>NW_021463540.1:0-217 GCF_001605985.2 Dendrobium catenatum
AACCATCGTCAGATCACATCCTGACCTCTATATAATAACCCATATTTGACCCAAACAAATAAATTTTTTAGGAGTCACAAATCACAAATCATCTTCGCCATAAGATATATGTTATTGTATTTTAATTATAATAATTTTTTTTGTAATTTGTTGGGCACTATCGTAAATCTTTAAGAAATTGACATCTGTTAGTATAAGTGGAGATTTTGGAGCTGTC
>NW_021463541.1:0-347 GCF_001605985.2 Dendrobium catenatum
AATTTCTCCTAATCTCCCCCTCACTAGAATAACACTTATTTAAAAAATATGGGAGATGAAAATATTTTTGTTGTTTTTAATTTTTTGAAAATAAGATACAAATATGATAACAGGACAAAAATTTAACAATACGTTCTCCCCCTATGACATTATCAAAAAGAGAGGAGGCACAAACAAAAATAAAATGAATAAAAGAAAAAAAAGAAAACGTTCCCTAATCTAGTGAAAACCAAATATTCTTAAGATGAGAAAGTTACCTCTTGGTTTAAATCAAAATCATAGTAGAATCAGATTTGATAACGCATAGTCCAGAAAAGGTTAGAAACTCAGAAATTGATAATCCAAAC
>NW_021463542.1:0-364 GCF_001605985.2 Dendrobium catenatum
TCCTATGAGAAACATGCTCAATTTCAAAAAGGTTATGAATGTAATCTAGAATAAGTTGGGCTTCATCTATTAGTTGTCCAGTCATGATTAGATAGGTAGCAGTGGACAGAAGAGGAGTAATGTTTTTGCGATCACTAGCCTTTGGAATAATTGAAGTTCTAAGGACATGCTGGATGATCCTGTCATTTTGATTTAAAGTATAGACTCTAGTCAAGTGATCAACTTGAGTAACCCATCTAATAGTTTTGTTTATTTCATATCAATCAAAGTCATATTTGGAGGTCAAAATGTGTGCTCTAATCCTTTGAGTCCTTAAATGCAGAAAAGTTCATAGATCTTTCTTAGTGATTTCTACCCGTTTCTT
>NW_021463543.1:0-203 GCF_001605985.2 Dendrobium catenatum
TAAGAAAATTAATTGAAGTTAATTATAAACCATTCATTTGTGTAAGGAAAAATAGAGTGTTGAATTAATATATATCTTTTTTTAAAATATTATAATATTATGACAAAATTATGATTAAAATAAATTTTACTATTATGATTATAATATTATGACGCGACGGAGGTCTGGAAGACCGTAGTAGGCAGGAGACCGGGGTCTGAATG
>NW_021463544.1:0-214 GCF_001605985.2 Dendrobium catenatum
TTCCAGGCCTTGATGAACCGGATCTTCAAGCCACACCCCCGCAGGTTTGTGTTGGTATTTTTTGATGACATTCTAATCTATAGCAGGACTGAGGAAGAACACCTAGAGCACCTGAGAGTGGTGTTGGGTGTGCTGAGGGAGGATCAGCTGAAGGCCAATTTCAAGAAGTGTGACTTTGCTCAGGCACGGGTGGAGTACCTGGGGCATGTGATAT
>NW_021463545.1:0-224 GCF_001605985.2 Dendrobium catenatum
AGCAAGGTGTTGACGTGGGAGAGAGGATTGTACAGAAATTAGAGGAAGGAATCCAGCCGAAATTGTGGAGAGAAAGCTAAGAGTAATTTCCCATTCAAGGCTCTTGACTTGGGGGCAATTAGAAGTAAATAGGAGAGGGAAGGAGGCGGTGGAATTAGAGAGAAAACATGGATTTAAATCCAAGGGAGGAAACAGGATTTGGAAAGGGAATTTTGTGGAGGGAA
>NW_021463546.1:0-200 GCF_001605985.2 Dendrobium catenatum
ACAGACGTCCGTTACTCTGCCCGATTTTTGTACGATTTCTGATTTTCCCAAAATTGATAGATTGAATTGATATGTGCATGAATATTGATATGATTGCTCTAGTTTTCTTTAATATTGATTATTTCATTGATTATCGATTGATTATTGAATTGATTCTTGAATTAACTATTGATACTGAAATACAAGTGGAACCTGGTTGA
>NW_021463547.1:0-316 GCF_001605985.2 Dendrobium catenatum
TGTTAATCTAATTTTAATTAAAATCAATGTTTAATCAAATTTATTTAATTAAAAATTATTAATCCCAAAAAAAATCTTTAAACACTTGATAATCTCCCCTTAGATCTTCTCTAATCTTGGGGGTTGATTTCAAGAAGTTTAAGATTCATTTGGGTTCAAATCATTAGAAGGGACCCACCCTTTAATTATGTTAATTAAAAATTCTAGTAAATATCTTAACTTGTAAAATTCATAACTAATTTTAGAAAATTCCAAATCAATAAAACTCAGTGGCTAATGACTCTAATTAAAATCTAGTATTTTCTAAGAATATAAA
>NW_021463548.1:0-354 GCF_001605985.2 Dendrobium catenatum
TGTTTGGGGTTTGTATTGGCTCTTAGGTCCTTATTGTATTGTTTTGTGAGCTTTTATGAGCCGTTGATCCCCTTTTTTCTCTTGTAATCCTTTTTCTTTTTAACATGTATTCCCTTTTGGGGTTTTTGTTTTAAAAAAAAAAAGTAGACCATAAAGGATTAAATTTTGAAAATAAATTAGTATGATAATTCTTTTTTAAATAATAGAAATTATTGAGTTATTTATTTTAGAATTTAATATTTATATCAGAAAAAACTTCAAAATTTTGTATAATATTTTTTTTGGGTTATAAATCTATTTTTCGCTTCATTATTGATTAAATTCTAGATTTATTAATTCATAATATTCACATAA
>NW_021463549.1:0-234 GCF_001605985.2 Dendrobium catenatum
ATCAAATTCTGATAATCTGATTGAGGTGCAAAAGTTTTCTCTCCTTCTTCTTCTTCTTCTGAAGCACTGGCATGTGCTTTTCCTTTTTCCTCTTTGAAGGAGTGGGGTAATATTAATCCTATCACCAGCTTTAGGAATGATTGAAGATCAAAGAATGTGCTGGATGATTCGAGCATTTTTGGTCATTCCTGAAACTTTAGCAACATGATATGTTAGGCCACTTTCTCTAATCAC
>NW_021463550.1:0-229 GCF_001605985.2 Dendrobium catenatum
GAGGTTGGTAGCACATGAATGCCAAGAAAGTGATGAACAGATCCAAAATTCTTTTAACTGAAAACGCTTGTGAAGATCCATGAGCAAATGTTGAATGATTCATCATTATCAGTTAACAAAATGTCATCAACATATATCAAAATATAAAGATCGAGCAATGGTACCATTTTGATAAAATAGTAACTAGTAAGGAAGGATCAGCAACACTAGTTTGAATACCAAAATTCAG
>NW_021463551.1:0-213 GCF_001605985.2 Dendrobium catenatum
TTTTTCTTTATCATTTTTCTTTTCAAGTGAAATTTCATTTTTTGCCAAATTAAGATCTTTAGGAACAGACGTTTGCTTTTTAGGAAAATAATAGGCGGCATCTTCATAAATTCCTTCTTCATGAATCGAGAATGGTTGCAAGTCTCCCTTAATACCGTGCTCAGTACCATCTCGATTGTACTTGATGCACTGATGTAGGGATGAAGGAACCAT
>NW_021463552.1:0-242 GCF_001605985.2 Dendrobium catenatum
TTCTCAGTAAATACTCAGTAAACATGTAACAAATAAATAAATACTCACAGGTGACTATTTATAAATACGCAGCAAATACGGATGGTTCTTCCCATTCGGACTCCACACATAATAATTTCTCTTTTAATTGATAATTTCAAGGTTTAAAGTTAAATAAGCAATTAAGCTTTTACAATATCAAATGAGAATTCGAAATATGAGTAGTCTAAAGAGTTATTATTATTATTATTATTTAGAGAGGA
>NW_021463553.1:0-930 GCF_001605985.2 Dendrobium catenatum
TGTATCTTTTCTTTTTTATTTGTATGCATGCTGGATCTTCGTACAAATCTAAGATGTTAATCTTTATATTTCTCTACCACTGCGAATACTCCAGGACCCAACAATTTTAATGTCTATGATACTTCTATAATAGTATGAGAAAGCAAGTATATATGAATAAGCAATTACATGAAAAGCTTAACTAAACAGATATTTTAAAAAAATCAATAAATCGATTTGTTTCATATGTTTATGATTTATTTAAACGTATTGATATGCCACCAAAAATCGTCTTGATAGAGCACGAATCATGAGGCAAATTCAAGTTGGCATCTTTCAAAATTAAATTCGAGACAATCTAAATTTCTATTTTAGCAAAGTTATAATCAAATTGATCGTCATAGTGAGACAAAGCTAGCAACACCAAAATATGTCAACCCGACCCTTCTTATATCTTAGACTTAATATTAGAAACAACCCTTCAATTGACAAAGCTCTTTACCACCAAAGTAAAGAGCTTTGTCAATTGATCCTCTCAAGTACCTGAGAATCCACTAACCACTTCACAATGAAGTTTTCCTAGGTTACTCATAAATCTTTTTACCACTCCCATTACATATGCTATATCAGATCTCGTGTAGATCATAACATGCATTAAACTTCCAACTATTGAAGCATACGGAGTTCTCCTCATATGTTCTTTCTCTGCTTCAAATTTAGGTGATTGTTTCTTGGATCACTGAAAGTGACTACCCAAGGGAGTGCAAACAGGCTTTGCCTCTCTCTTGTTGAATCTCTAAAGCACATTTTTAATATAATCTACCTGAGGCAACTTTAGTATACGTGAACTTCTATTTCTACTAATTCTCATATATAGAATTTTCTTTATTGTACTTAGATCTTTCATTTCAAATTCTTTTAATCACTGTTCTTTTAGACATCTTATCTTCT
>NW_021463554.1:0-234 GCF_001605985.2 Dendrobium catenatum
TGCACTAAAAAAAATCAACTTTTTGAAGGGTTTTACAGCCTCTCCCCCAAAATCTCCCCCGAGCTGCACCAATGAGAGAAGGTCTCGCACACACCAGAGATAAATCATTGTCATTCTCAGACACCAAACCACCTTCAGAAGAGTCGGATTCCGATTCACTATCCGACGAAACATTCAGCCAATTAAGCTGGTCCCTAATCTCCACACCAGAAGGATCACCCAAACATTTAGCCA
>NW_021463555.1:0-297 GCF_001605985.2 Dendrobium catenatum
TTTTGCATGTTAAAAGGGTAAGCAATATTTATATACTAGATTTAAAGTTTATTAAATCTCCTAATGCTTTTTGTTTGAAAACTATTTCTAATAATTCATGGTTATGGCATAGGAGACTCTGTCACGCTAGCATGAAAAATCTTAGGAAAATTACCCAAAAGGATTTGGTTAAAGGTCTAACAAAACCAAACTTTACAAAGGATCACCTTTGAGATGCTTGTAAATTAAGAAAATAGGTGAAGTCCTCTTTTCAATCCAATAAGGATCTTAGATCTAGTAAACCTTTAGAGATTATTC
>NW_021463556.1:0-885 GCF_001605985.2 Dendrobium catenatum
CCAAAACAAGATTTGGCAAAGAAAAAGCAGCCATTCAAAAGATAGGCTCTAACAGAGAAGTTCTAAAACCTCAAATCGTTCATTTAAATGAAGCCGTTGCAAATCCACCTAATAAAAAAGTAAACACACATTAAAGCGCCTTCTTCATTTACAAACACTTTCAATACATAACAGTAAAGGAAACCCTCAACATGGAAACGAACCCATCCCTAAGGAAGAAAATTTAATGAGCTTTTACCGAGCGAAAAGTTGGTAAAACTTTTTGAAGTTATTGACAAAAGTATTTAAAAAAAACTTTGGAATCACAAAACAGATTCTTTCTCCGTGAAAAACAATAAAATGTTTTTTTGATGCAGAAATTATGTACTCAACAGAAAGCCCCAAACCTTCAAACCAAAGAAAACCCAGAAAAATATGCATAAGACACCAAAGTCGCTAAAAGCTTGAATTCCTTGAAGAAAAAAAGTAATCGGAACGACAATGTAACAGGGTGAGGAATGTACCCTGAAGCCGGACTTGATGATTTCTTGAGGATCTCCACACGGTGAGAGATATTCAGGAATCTGAATATCCTATAAATGAATTCCTTACAAAGGAAAGAGAACGGGTCAAATGTGAAAGTTCAGCTGGATGGCATGCGGTTATTTTTGGCAAGACATTATGCGATTCAAATCAAATTTCAAAGCTGGGGGATCCTAAATATAGAAAAGGCTGACAGTTCATCTGCATATACATGGCGGGAGAGGTCCTGAGGCTAGGGGTCCAGCTCCATCTCGACTGATTTATGGACTTACGAGCCGAGTAGAGCTCGAGTTCTAGCTTGAGCCGGCTCGGTTCGTGAGCTCGCGAGCCAGCTTCAATAAATATTAATATTCTTTAATAATT
>NW_021463557.1:0-207 GCF_001605985.2 Dendrobium catenatum
ATTAAATTTACCTTGATTCCATTGCTGGCGTCTCTTTTGCTTCCTCTTCAAAAATCTTTTTAATTATCTAGTCATTAGTGCGATGTCGTCTTCCTCCTCAGGTTGTGAGTGTTCACTCTCTCACTCCTCCACTTTTAGTGCTATGTTCTTCTCCCTTTGTGGTTCACCTGCATCAAACTTTCTTTGACTAACTTCTTGCTCGTAAGA
>NW_021463558.1:0-334 GCF_001605985.2 Dendrobium catenatum
TTAGATTATAGATTTTGGAAAGAATTGATCAAATTACACTTGAACATTGTACAAATGTACAAAAAGTCAAAAGGAATTCGCAAAAATTTGCAAAATGAAAAAGAGGCACAAAATAAGCCCAACCAAAGGAAAATGCACAAAAATGTGCTCCAAAACTTTGAAAAGATGCGCAAAGCGCCACATGAGGTAATTCTCTTCTTTCCAAATTCGTTAAATCTCTTAATTCAAATTAATCTTATGTTCATTTATATTCTATTGAACTTTGAAATATAGAATTTTTTTTACATCTCTCTTGTCATGATTTTCAATAGTCAAAATGTCTAAATTGAATCAT
>NW_021463559.1:0-2279 GCF_001605985.2 Dendrobium catenatum
TTATATCTTCAAATTTAGATCTCTAAAAATTATATAAAAAAAATATTCATAAATTTTCCCATCATATTTTTTTATTTTTGTTTTGAAATCGATTTGCAAAACGGATTTCGATCTAACAGTCCCAAAAATCTCATTTGAATCGGTAGGTGTCAATTTTTAACATTGCCCATAAATTTTTTTTAAAAAAATTTAATATAATTAAAGTATTTATATAATGAAAAATATGATTTGTAAATTTGAGTTATAATGACTCATTAAAAAATTATTTGATTGAGTCAAGTTATTACACCCCATTTTTCGACCAATTGGCCATCGATCTTTATTTTACTATCATTGTTCATTATCTTAAGTTAATTCATACGTGACTTTTAATAATCATTTAATAGTCGTTTCACTCTACTCGTCAGTGAAGTTCAATCAATTAGTTACATGATACACTAAAGATTACTCCACAAACCTTTTATTTAAAGAAACTCCATCACCCACCCTCCTGCGCATGGTATTATGTTTTAAGAGCTAATCCATATTACTTATAATGTTAATATCCATCATTTTTTGCTTACATGCAATTATTATTTTTTCTTATATCATTGTATCAATCTTTCTTTGATGTATGAAATACAAGAATTTATAAAATATAAGAAAATCTGTGTACTATCTAATAACTTAAAAAAAAAAATCAAAATTTTTATTTTACTCTATAAAATTCAATAATGTTACAATAAAAAAACTCACACAATACATATCTATCATATACAAATAACTACACTGTGAAAACTCAATAAATTAGGTGAAAATATAATTTTATCAATTTAGGAAGATCAAAATCACATAAAATAAAATCATAAAAATAGAAGTAAGAATATCATCACTTACTTTAAATAGAACAAAATTCAGAACACGAACAACGAACAAAAATGCAGGGCTTTAAAAATCGGATAGGCCCAGCCAGTCCAACCGGTTCAATCGTGAACCAATCTGAAGGCCGTCTATTCAATCTAAAAACCGGCTTTGCTTCCGGCCGGTCCAACTGGTTCAAGGTTTTTAAATATATAAAAAAAATTAAACAAATTATTTAATATTAAATAATTATTATATTTTTAATTCAATAATATAAAAAATGTATCAATTTGTAAACGGATACATATTCTAGTATCTACACGTCTCAATATGTCTTCACACTCCATAGGCTTTTGTAATTTGTGAACCAAAAACTATGTATAACTATATAAATCAAAACTCACAAGTACGTGAAAACTAAATCATATAAAAGCAAAAAATTATCTCTATTTCATATAGCACTATACAACATATATTTTAATAAATTTTTAATTAATTTATAAATAAATAATATTATTTTTAGTTGAACTAATTATTTTATTTTTTTAAAATATTTTTATTATATATTTTATAAAGTTTATTGGATTCTTTTTTGCTCGAATCAACTCCCTTGTGATGTAAAATTATGAGTATGATAGAACAATTATTTTATATGAATATTTATTCTTTTGTGAAAATTTATTTATTTTTAGTTAATAATATTGTATTTAATCAATAAATTGCTTATTTTCAAATTGCAAAATCAATTTTCAACCCTAAAAAATTTATTTACCAAAATTAAATACCTTTTATGTTAAAATACTAGTAATATACCATTTTATTTTTAAATTTTTATTATATTGGAGTGTAGATTTTAAAAAAATAATTTATCTTATATACAATTAACATTAAATATGTATATATATACCACACTTATTAATATGCATTATTTTTAACTTTATTCATTTTATAACTAAATTATCTATTTGATTTCCGGTTTGTTGTCCGGTCATGAGAGATCTAATGAAATTGGCTTAGAATTTTGGACCAGCAAAAAAGACCAAGAGTGAGAAACAAATTAATGTACGTCCTCGCGACCCTGGATGCAGAGAACATCCAGTCGCAGCAAAAATCGCGCCGGCTATTATACGTGATGTACCGAGTTTTTTTTGAAAAAAACCGTCAGCTCGGCAGCGTCGACTTTGCCCTCCCTGGACCGATGTTCTCTCATTCGGTCGCCTAAATATCACATACGCCAGACAATAAATAAAAACCAAGAGTGAGGGTGGGTAAGAATGACAAAGAAATTATTAAAGAAAATATAGAAAAACCCATTTTAATATCAATACATATACACTCTCATGCTAGAGCGGATCACTACAAAAAAAATTAATCCAACACAAGAAGCATTAGCACTACAAACGCATATTTTTTGGATCAACTGCTCGCTCTCAACAATA
>NW_021463560.1:0-331 GCF_001605985.2 Dendrobium catenatum
TATAATCAATTCCCTTGGGTGGTTTTTAGAAAATCTTAAATCTCTAGGCAAAGGGTTCTCTGTTTCCAAATTCTCTTCCACATTTTCTTCCAAATTTATTTTGTCAATCTTTTGGCAGTTTTCCTTATTCTCATCTTCAACAACATTTGGCTCTTCCAAACCAGATTCATCAAATACAACATGTGTGATTTCTTCAATGACCAAAGTTCTTTTGTTGAATACCCTATAAGATTTTCCAACACTTGAATATCCAACAAAAATTCATTCATCTGATTTTGGATCAAATTTTCCTAAGGCAGATTTTCCATTATTATGAATGAACACCTTGCAA
>NW_021463561.1:0-634 GCF_001605985.2 Dendrobium catenatum
ATTAAATGAGCACCCAATCTATGCTCATTTAGAAAAGCAGGATTTCCCAATGAATCTAGGAAATTGAAATTATACAAGAAAACGCCCCTTTTTGCTTGAGTTTGCACAAAACATAGGAGAAAAAAATTGCCAAGCAAGAAACAAGAAATTCACAGGTCAAGCAGATGAACTATAGGACATGTAGAAAATTGAACTGATTAGAGAAGAGATAGGAAACCTAACAGAAAAATATATAAGAAGCAATCAAATCAAAATATACATAAGCAATTAAGCACATATAAATTAATTACCTTATATTTCAAGCATAAAGAGTACAGATCATTTGAAGCTAAAAGAGAAGAGATCTAGAAAACAAGAAACTAATAAATGGAAAAAAGAAGATGCATTTGAAAATTTTAATAATAGTTATAGTTAGCTTACATGAAGTGCGATGTAGCGTTCAAGCTGACTGGTGGATTGATGGGTTTGGCGAGACAGAAAGATGGATCGGGTGATGCATTCGGTGAGCGGTAGATGAGCGAGAATTAATATTGCATCAAAGAGGTAGATAGCAAAAGAAATGAGAAGAAGTGACGAGATGGGTTTAAATGGTGATCTGTTGCGCAAGGTACCTTGATCGTGCATTAAGCTCAAT
>NW_021463562.1:0-472 GCF_001605985.2 Dendrobium catenatum
TTAAATCAAGTATATAGACATTGTTGATTTTTTTCCTTCAAAATAATATTATTTTCAAGATTATTGCATAGATGGTAGAAAGAAATTTTATGCTGAAGCCTTTATTACAGAGATGATTATTGCTGAGTAAGTTTTTCTTTTTTTTCTAGGAAAAACCCTCAAAGGGGCCTACGCTTCGGTTAAAAGCAAAATGTACAAGGTCCTTAAAGGGAACTCGATCTCATTACTTCTTGAAAGAGTTACAAGGCAAAAAAAAATGATGAGCTCAGGATCCTACTACTCAGAAATACAAAACAACCTAGGTACATTCTACGGTGCACAAGCAAGGGCACGCAAAAAAGGAGAGCAAAAAAGAAATTATGATTAACACGAGCTCCTTGTCCAAAAACGTTAGAAGTACACAAACCTACACAATAAAGAAACCAGCACAAAAGGAAGCAAAGCACAAGATATACCCAAAAAACTAATAAGT
>NW_021463563.1:0-862 GCF_001605985.2 Dendrobium catenatum
AGACCATTAATCCTGATATGTTGATCAATAAACTGAAATTTTCTGGACTTATTTCAGCCCCTAGTGGTCATGAGCCCAAAATGACCAAAATACCCCTATGGGGCTCAAATAGTGATTTCAAACCAAACGACCTCCAAATTGAATACAACCACCTCCAGCAAGTTTCAAATACCATTTTAGACCTGTTTGACTCATTTCCAGCTCTTGAGTCAACCTGGTTGACCAAGTCAACATAGTTGACCCAAGAAGACCCTTAAGGGTTCAAATTGGGATTTTTACCAAATTGACCCTTTCAAACCCCGAAACCACACCCAATAGACTCAAAATGACATTTCAAACCTGTTGAGCCCAGAATTGAGACCTTGACCCAATCAATAGTTGACCAAGTCAACTAAGCCATGGTTGGTCAAATTTGACCCATATGAACCAAGTCAATACATTCAATCAAATCAACCCATTCAACTCAGTTGGAGTCAAATCCATTGGAGTTTTGACTTAGTCAAACCCAAAATCATAGTCAAATTCCCATTTACATGTTCCTATATATTCAAACATCAACTTTTGAGCTTTCAATCTAACCACATGTCGTGGTTCAAGTACATCTAAGCTCAATATGAGCTAGGTCATAACTATGGTTGTGTAGATCAAGTTAACCTACATTGCTTTAGTCAAATCTACTCCAAACTCCCATACCAAACTCAAGTCTCAATACCATTGCTTGGCCTTTGTTCTAAATCAACCTAACTAGCCTTTGAGGCTACTTGGCTGCCACCTCAGCAGTCAAAGTGGTCAGTTGACCAGTCAACACTTGGTCAACAAACCTCTAAATGCCCAAATGGCTTGATCCAAGCTAGCCCAATCC
>NW_021463564.1:0-243 GCF_001605985.2 Dendrobium catenatum
TTGCTTTCCCCCCGCCCGGAGGTACTTATGAATCATTTCGGCCGCGAAAAAAAAAGGTACCCAGGCTCGCCTGGCCTCGCCGTGTGCGTCGAACCGGTTTCCCTCCTACCACGGCCACTAAAGGCGTGCTTAGGTGGTTTGCCGGTCCGACACGCATGTCGAGATAGTGCGTGGGTCGCTCGCTTACCTCAACACAGGTGTCGTGTCGGTTGCCCCTTCTACCACGCTCAATAAAGGCGTGCA
>NW_021463565.1:0-511 GCF_001605985.2 Dendrobium catenatum
ACTAGAAGTAAAATTCATAAAATTATTAATAGTGATGACATTATTTTGGAAAAAGAAGAAGATATCTATAAGTCGGGTGTTGAATTCTTTGTTAATATGTTTCATAATCATGCTAATGCTATGCCTATTTCGGATAATTCTGTTATTCCTAACCTTATTAGTGAAGATGATAATAATATGCTTTGCCATTTTCCTTCTGATATTGAAATTTGTGACGTTATTAAAGATATGAATGCTGATGCTACTACGGGCCCTGACGGGTTTACTACCAAATTCTTCCAAAATTCTTGGGGGATTGTGAAGGAGGATGTTATTAATGCGGTTTTGGACTTCTTTGGTGGTAATCCCTACTCGAAATTTTTTTCTTCTTCTAATATTGCTCTCATCCCTAAAAAGGATGGAGCTAATGCTTGGACTGATTTTAGACCTATAAGTTTGTGTATCTTTTTTAATAAACTGAATTCTAAAATTCCGGCTAATAGATTGTCTAAGATTTTACCTAGAATTATCT
>NW_021463566.1:0-951 GCF_001605985.2 Dendrobium catenatum
TTTTTCCCTCTTCGGGCTTTCCACGTAAAAAAGATTTAGTGTTCTACTTCTCTCTTTCTGCTTGCGTGTTGGATATTCGTGCATTGCTAAGACTAAACATTTACTCACTCTACCGCCACGAATCTTTCAGACCGCAACAGTTATAAATAGACACATGTTTGTCATATGAAAAAAAAAAAAACATTGATTTTAATAAGAGTAAGCTTGAAGATATTAACAACTTTGAAGTTTTACCAAACATTTAACATAATTGATCGTCATCAGCAACTACCATAACTTGACCACTGCTATCAATTAGTCGATGTTAGATTGTTAACACATAATCATTATTGCCAATTTGCCATGGTCCAACCTCATTATTCAACTGATGTCTACCAATGTACTTCATTCATTGTCGTTAGATCACCATCGTTCGATTGTTGCTGTCCGACTATTGTCACTCTTCTGTTGTCATATTCAAACACTATCATTTGACTATCATTATTCGTATCATAGTTCAACCACCATCACTCTGCTGCCAATGTCTAATTGAAATTAATATAAACATCGACACTGATACATCTTCAAAAAATTATCTTGATCGAGCACGAATCTCGAAGCAAAATCAAGTTGGAAACTTCTGAAATTAAAATTGGGACCATCTGAACATTGATTTTAACAAACTTATAGTCGAACTAAGCATCCTAGAAATATAAACCCAACGACAACAAATTCGATTTAATCCGAGCCCAAATGGGTCCAAATCAAGGGTCTCAAACACTGTTGGAAGGTTCAAACCACATTTTGGATTACCAAATGGTTTCCAAATAGACATGCTTGTAATCGAATTGAGTGGCTTGACGAGAAAAATCCAGCGAGCTCAAGATCACTGAATTCCAACATCACTAAGACATTTAAATGTCCATTAAATAGTTCACAATTAAGAGATTCAACATCGGCAGTCCATCCAAG
>NW_021463567.1:0-239 GCF_001605985.2 Dendrobium catenatum
TCCAAGCAAGGATCTGGATCCCCTTCTCTAGTCATCGTCCCTTATTTCTTGGAGGTTTTTAAAAGGTCTACTTTAGCGATTGATTAAGGTTCTATGCTTTCCTAAGGAGGAAGCAAAAGGAGTAGGGTTCTCTACCTACTTCAAGAGAAAGTGGAAGGAGTTGGGTTCTCTGCCTCACCAGGGTCGGTGTAAAGGAATTTTTGTATAGGCTTCTCTGCCTTACTGTGGGAGAAAAAGGA
>NW_021463568.1:0-1367 GCF_001605985.2 Dendrobium catenatum
TTGATCTCCGATGTCCTCATCAGTTGGCCATTAAAAGAAAAGCATAATACTTAGTTAAAGGTTGCAGAAATGAGGATGCTTAGGTGGATGAGTTGCTTTACCCTTAGTGATAGGATTTGAAATGAGCATATACGTGACAAGGCTAGAGTTAGCTCTAGTGGAAGATAAGATTAGAGAGAGTCGCCTTAGATGGTTTGGTCACATTAAACGGAGGCTTTCCGATGTCCCGGTTAGGAAAGTTGAGGTATTAGATTTGACTTATGTTAAGAAAGGTAGAGGTAGACCTAAAAAGACTTGGTTAGAAATTATTATAAATGATCTTTCTTTATTAGATCTAAATGAGAATTTGACTTTTAACATGACACAATGACGAAAAAGGATTCATGTAGCCGACCCCACATAGTGGGACAAAGGCTTGATGCTGTTCTTGTTGTTGAATTAATAATCTGTGCTTCATTAGGATGTATTTGATTTAGGTCAAATTGATGCTCCTTGCATTGATGTTCTCACATCCTTCATGCTAATAGGAAGCAGGTCACCTCTTCCAGTATATTTTAGCCATGTGTTTGCTTAGGAGATATCTAATCTCATCAAATCTGACAAGATGGATTGAAGGCAGGATTCTTCGAGGCAGTTGGTAGTAAATAGCCCAGTCAGGCAGCTTCCACCGGTTTGAGTTCAACCCTGTTATTCATAATCTTCAACCACTAGTTAGAAGTTTCATGGTAGCCAAAGAACCGACTTGATGTAACATACTCTGGAAGCATAATGTGTTGTGATTGTTTTTCCTCAAAGTTTTGATCCTTCACCCACTTCAAGCAGTTGTAAATTTCCTTCTTGTTAACTTTTAGAGCTTGCTCGGTCATAATCTTCTGTATTATAAATTGTCATTTGATCGAATGAACATTCTCAACTAAAGGTTGAAGGGTTGTTCTGGTTTCTCCTGTATCTTCTTTTATTGCTTGATTCTTGATGAACTCAAAATGCATGCACCTGAAAAAGCCGCCTGTATGTTGCACTCCATTACCTTCAAACATTATTCTTATTTCATTACCAATGACTTGAATCATTATTATGGAAGTCAACAAAAGCATCACTGTAAGGAGCGTCATAAAAAGCCTCATCCTCAGTATGAGTTTCCTTACGTTGTGTCTCTATTGAGCGGAAAGAAAGCCTGACATCAATCCGCTCACCATTTGAATCCAGTGCAATTCATTCATCAATTCACGTTGAGTAGATGCAAGCAGAAGAAATCAGAAAACTGAGAAACGAATTAAGGAAAAAAGAAGAAAGAAATAGCGAGAGGGAATCTTTTTTCAATTCATTTAGTTATAAGATCATCCAGAATATATATATATATATATATA
>NW_021463569.1:0-249 GCF_001605985.2 Dendrobium catenatum
GCATGAAACTTTTTTATTTTCTTTTGCTTTTTATTTTTTTTTGTTCTTGTTTCCTTTTTGTTGCTTTAGTTTTTTTTCTGTGTGTTTTATTTTTTCTTTTGTCTCTCTTTTCTTAATTTTCAAAATCATCGCAAATATGATACTATATTCCTTGTCCTTGCCTTTGGAAATTTGTAGTCAATATGTTTCTATCTACTCAATCTCTTAGATGGTAGGAATATTTTGTGATTGTGTCCCTTTCTCTAACCT
>NW_021463570.1:0-342 GCF_001605985.2 Dendrobium catenatum
TATGAGGTAATGTTGCAAAAACTAGTGTTTATAAATGTTAACCATTTATGAATTTCTACAATTTTTTTTAAAATGTTAGTTTTTTTGAAGGAAAATAACAAGTATGTGGAAAAAAATATTTAATGGCACATATACATTATAAAGCGTTACTTTATTTACGTTATATTTAGTATTTTTTGTTAATATAATAAATTGGAAAAAGAAATTTTAAGATACAGAGAATGTGTTTAAGAAAAAAAATTTAGAAATATGTTTTTAAGAAAAAAAATTTATCTATATTTAATATTAAGCAAGAATTTTAATATTGACAAAAGTAAATGCAAGAAGAGAGAGAAAAAGGCG
>NW_021463571.1:0-757 GCF_001605985.2 Dendrobium catenatum
GTCATTTTTTAAGAAAAATTAATTTCCATCAAAAAATCTGTCGGAATTGTGACAAATTAATTTCCGCCGAAAATTTCATCGAAAATTAATAGGTTTCCTGAATTTAATGGATGCGCTCATCTCGAGCTCATTCTACAGGCTAAACTTGAGTTGGAGCTACTTTTTTCAATGACATTTTGAGCCACAACGAACTCTATAGAGAATAAAAGAATGGCCCCTTCGCATGAGTCAACTTAATACAATAGTCAACGGGCTAAAATCATGATCAATACACTAACGAGGGAGATGAAAGCAATAAAAAGGAGTGGGGGAGCGGATCTCAATTAGTGGAGATATTATTACATGCAGTCATCAGATCATCGGGAGGCTAATTAGGACATGCACATCACATGATGCACAACACTAAAATGTAACGGTACACAGTGTATTGGTTATATGGCTCATACTGATTGGTCTCATAAAGTTGTCAGATGACCGTACGTAATAATTTTGTCAATTATAGGAGAACTTTGTCATAAGAAGAAGAGGAGGTATCGTTTGCAGGAAGGTATGAATTTGATTTTAATTTGTAACCACCTAAGATCACCAATGATAAAACTAACCATAACAAAACAATAATGTTATATTCAAGAAAGCGAATGCAAAAGTCTGTTAAATTAAAAGCATAACTCTTGCTTACATATAAGTGAACTAATTGATTCATGAATTTGATTATATAAAAAATCATAATGTAAATAAAAAGTAGAAAAACTCATTG
>NW_021463572.1:0-275 GCF_001605985.2 Dendrobium catenatum
CTTTTTCGGACGTTTGATGACATATAGTATATGAATTAGAAACAAAATAATGTGAAGATTTTCTACTGTTTTGGGCTCCAAACTGTTTTAGGAATCGATTGACTATTTATTTTCATTTGTCTCGTCTCATAGCTATTGTAAAAATGAGATATTCGCATTCTTAGTGCCATGGATAAATTGGAAAAATTTGGGATCCTTGCATCCTTACCACTATTTCATTTGCACTCAATTTATTAGTATGGTTATGAGAACTTGTTGGAGAACCTGTATGCAGA
>NW_021463573.1:0-223 GCF_001605985.2 Dendrobium catenatum
ATAATAATAATAATAATAATAATAATAATAATAATAAAATGAATGTCACTTAGTTTTCTAAGTTATATGTCTCTACCCTATAGTGTGCATGCATCATAAATCTAAGTTTTCTAAGACCCGGTCCTTAATTTTTGTCCTTAAATGTCACTACTGTTATATAGATGAAAATCTTTGTTATTACTAACTCTTAGGACTTTGCACATATGTAAAAGAAGTTTGGGGA
>NW_021463574.1:0-360 GCF_001605985.2 Dendrobium catenatum
TCTCTCTCCACCTCTCGCTCTCTCTCTCCCTCTCTTTCTCCATCTCTCTCTGTCTTTCACTCTCTCACCTCTCCCTCTCTCCGTCTATCTCTCTCTCTACCTCCCTCCCTTCCTCTCTCTCTCTCTCTCTAATTCTCTTTTTCACTTCGCTCCACAGCCCTCTCTTTCTCTCTCTCTCTCTCTCTTCCCTTGCTCTCTCTCTCTTCACTCTCGCCCTCTCTCTCTCTCTCTCTCTCTCTCTCTCTCTCTCTCTCTCTCTCTCTCTCTTCCCTTGCTCTCTGTCTCTTCACTCTCACCTCTCTCGCTCTCTCCCTCCCAAGCTCCCTCCTCCTTCCTTCTCTCTCTCTCTCCCTCTCTCTC
>NW_021463575.1:0-910 GCF_001605985.2 Dendrobium catenatum
GATATTTATGTTTTTATGATTTTTGTTTTTGTAATTTTTTTGTGTTTTGAGTGATTTTATTTTTAGAGTCTGTGCATTTGTTTTGTATTGTGATTTGTGTTTTGTTTGATTTTCTTTAATAAAAATTTAAAAATCCAAAAATGTGGAAATCGTCCAGGACGAAATTTTTCGTACGGGACGATGTGTGTAAAGTTCAGTTAGCAAGAATTCTAACCGTCTTAAGAGCAGTTTTTAATGTAGTTAATCTGTACGATCTGAATGATTGTCGAGGACAAAATTTTTTTTCTCTCAAACATCGGGACGATTGAATGCAGCAGTTGAATGGATAAGGCAGTTTTAATTGTGAACTTCATCCGTACGAACTTTTGGTTCGTCCAGACGAACAGACATCGATTCATAGCGGGGGACAGTTTTCAACTGACGTTAAAACTAATTAACTTTTGATCGCCTGTACAAAATTTTTTCGTCTGTACGATCGTTCAAGTCAAAAAGTCTGTACGAAAGGACGTATCGTAAATTGTGTTGATTACGAAAAGCCGTTACATTTTGGACGAATTTAATCGTCTGTATGAAATTGTTTCGTCCAGATGAATGATAATTTTCGTCCAGGATGAATATTTTTTGTCCAAGACGAACGTATCGTTTTCTTTATATAAGAAGGCTTTCTAACTCAACAATCACATCTTTAAACATCTCTTTCAATCCCTTTCGACTTCCAAATCAACAATGGCCTCCTCTAGCAATAGACAAAAGATGTTAGCAAAGAAACCTCATAGGAATGCTTCTGAAAACTTTCTTTCAAAAGCAAATGAGGAATTCTTTCCTCGATTTGCTTCTGCAAAAATCACTCCTTCTTGCATTCTGATTCAAAGAGAGATAAACTTCAAAGTAATGTACCTTTTTGCTTCCA
>NW_021463576.1:0-473 GCF_001605985.2 Dendrobium catenatum
AAATCATTATTCATAGCAAGTTATCATTAAATAAATGATAAAGAAAAAAACGTCAAAAAAAAATTGAACGGTTACTTGAATTAACTGCCAACAAATGTCAATAGTTGCATCTATTCAAAATGTTTTCATAAACAAATTGTTTTTGAAAACTTAACTTTATTAAAGTAGATGTCAGAAATAAGTATTGAGACATCCACTTCAAGATAATCATAAAATTCTTATCAAATAAATAACAAATCAATTTAATTGATTCTGACACAACGTAAATGCTTTATGAATATAAAATTCATAAATTCATATAATGCATAGTTATGTTCGGCAGTTTTAATTTAACAAAACGTCATGATTAAATAATCAAATAATCGAAGTTCTCCAATAGTTGCGTCGTTTCAGAAATAAGAATAACCGCAAATTAAACAAAAATTAACTGTCCGTTCATCTTCTTCTATCGTCTGAATCCATTATTTGAAAAC
>NW_021463577.1:0-201 GCF_001605985.2 Dendrobium catenatum
AGGAGGGGGTTTATTTATAGATTTCTTAGAGTGACATGGCTTGTAAATAGGTGGGAGATCAAGGGCATATGGGGAGTGGCTTGGATGGACCGCCGATATTGAATCCTTTGATCATGAACTTTTTGATGGAAATTTTAATGTCTTAATGATGTTAGAATTCTACGATATTGTGCTCGTTGGAGTTGTCTCATCGAGCCGCTT
>NW_021463578.1:0-697 GCF_001605985.2 Dendrobium catenatum
CAAAAGGAGAACCTAAACTTGTTTGGGTTCCCAGGTCCAACGTTTGATAATCTTGCAGGGTCGCTCTCACACAAGACCTCGTGAAATCATATGGTACTTGGACAGCAGATGTTCAAATCATATGACTAGAGATACTGCACAATTAATATCACTGGAAGTCAGGAGTGGATGCAAGGTTGCACTTAGAGCTAACACCATAAGGTAGGTGATTCGGACATGTATGATTGGAAATCTAAAGAATTTTTATATTGAAAATGTGTTATTGGTAGAAGGCTTAAAGCATAATTTGTTAAGTATAAGCCAACTGTGTGACAAAGGATAGTGTAAAAAAATTTCCTACTAGCTGCATTTTAAGCCTAAATGGAAATGATGCTTTGAATGGTAAAAGGGTAAAAAATATTTATATGCTAGACTTGAATTGCATTCAAACTCCTATTGCTTTTGTTTAAAAACTATTTCTGATGAGTCATGGCTTTGGCATAGGAGACTTTGTCATTCTAGCATGAAAAACCTTAGGAGAATTACCTAAAAGAACTTAGTGAGAGGTATACCAAAACAAGACTTTACTAAGGACCACCTTTGTGATGCATGTCATATATGAAAGCAAGTGAAGTCCTTTTTTTAATCCAATAAGGATCTTAGAACTAGTAAACCATTATAAATTTTGCATATGGATCTTTTTGGACCAGTTGGAACT
>NW_021463579.1:0-262 GCF_001605985.2 Dendrobium catenatum
GTGGTCAAAACCTCATTTAGACCTAATCATCCTTTAATCTAAACTCATCTAACTGTTTGAAGGCTCTCTAGAACCTTCCTGCATTTAATCTAAACCCTTGGATCAACATCCAATGGAATAGATTAAATCCATATGCCTTAGGAGGACAAAATACCCTTTCCACATAGGATGTCCTTGGCTAGTCCTTGCATCCAGCTTTCTAACCACCCCATGGGCAGGTGGCAGGCATCCAGGAGTCCATCCAGTCAATCCCAGCCGTTCC
>NW_021463580.1:0-274 GCF_001605985.2 Dendrobium catenatum
TTTCACTATGCTTAACAAATTCTTCTATCTCTCCTATAGTAAAAGCTTTGTTCAGCATACTTCTATCATCATCATCTAGACAGCTCCATGGACTTGGCCAGTCTTCAAGCTTACAGCATTGGTTTCTCCACTTCTCTTTGAAATGACCAACCATAACATCTTCTATAAGAGATTGCTCCTCCACTATTTTGCCATTTCCATTTTTTATTTTCGAAATGAAGTTTAAACTCCTTCTAACCGAGGCAAAAGCATGAAAGAATTTTGAATTTTGTTC
>NW_021463581.1:0-255 GCF_001605985.2 Dendrobium catenatum
AAGAATGTAAAACATGAAAATAGCAACTCTCTTAACACGAACCACCTAACCTTTCAGAAGGAAAATAAATAGCATTAAAGTCCCCTCCCACCATCAAAGGCAAGTTACAAATACTAAGAAAAATTTTAAACAGATCCAATAATAACTTCCTACTATAAAGAGAGAAAGCATCGTACACAAAAGAAGCACAAGAATGAAAATTAAAAGCCTCAATGTTGTAATGCATAACTTGAATAAAGTCACCAATAATATCAA
>NW_021463582.1:0-204 GCF_001605985.2 Dendrobium catenatum
GTGGAGTCGGCTACATGAAACCTTTTTCTCCATTGTGTCCTGTTAAGAATCAAATTCTCATTTAATATAAATTTAGTTATCATATAATCTAAATTATTTTAAACTTATATGATAAGTTTAAATATAATTTACACACACACATATATTTAAATTAACATTATAAATTTACATCTATAAATCATTCATATTAGATCATTTATTATT
>NW_021463583.1:0-1177 GCF_001605985.2 Dendrobium catenatum
AGTCATGAAGGAGGATGTTTAACCTAGACTATTTTGCTTCACTAGTTTCTTTTAAATTATGCGTAGTTTATCCCAAATATCATTTCTAGTAATATATATTGATACACATATATAACCTTCATATTTCAATGCATAGAAGAACTAATTCAAATATTTTTCATTTAGTTGGTATAAATCCCTATCCTTATTACACCATTCTTTAAATGGTAGTTCAGCTTTATTGACACTCACAAAATGATAAGGGGTAGAATATCTTTCTTGTACTAACATCCACATATGATAATCTGTAGACTGTAAGAAAGTATACATGTGAATTTTCTAAAATTTAAAATGTATATTATCAAACAAAGGTGGACTGGGTATTGAATAACCCTAAGCAGTATTATGATTACCAAAATGAGCCATTGATCATTGTTCAAAATTTTCTAAAACCTTATTTTTGAAACCCGCTCTGATACCCATAAAAGTTTAAGAAGGTAATTAAACCTCACAAAACTAGCTTGAGGTGTACCAAGAAGAAGGGTGAATTGGTAATTTAAAAAATCCTAAGAAAAAGTACTATTCTTTTTATAATTTTATTTAAAACTTTGAAATGAATGATTTGATCACCTGATGCGAAAGCTAATAATTTAACAACACTATTTATAATTTTGAGAAATTCTAATTAACACAACAAAAAAATAAGCTAAGATTTTCATCAAGAAATTATCACAAAAATTAAGTGCAAAAAATAAAATGTAGAAAATGAAAAAGCATACCAAATTTAAATATTATTTCGGTCAAACCTTGACCTATGTCGCACTCCTTGGGTCTTCGCTATTGGGAATGCAAACTATCATAGGTGATTATCTTTTTTCTCCTAGATAAGGTGGTGAAGCCTTTATAACCTCACTTTCACTAAGCCTTGATGTAGCCAGAGTGTTGGAGAGCGTATGTCATTCTCCATCCGTAAGGGTAGGGACTTTGAACATCATTTTTCTTTCCTCCTATGAGATGGAAGTGACCTCAGATCTCTTTTTCTCTTCTCGTCCTAGAGATGTTGTAGTGATTGGAATCCTTTCACAGGTAGGAGAATCTTGAATCTTCTGTTCTCTCTCATACGAGGAAGGCAGAGTACTCAAGGACTTGACTTAAGGCGCTCTCCAAAAGAGTTCAGAACTTAGAAGCGATGGAGGAG
>NW_021463584.1:0-283 GCF_001605985.2 Dendrobium catenatum
ACGGCGGCCTTCCGATGACTCGGTTAGGAAACTAGAGGTATTAGATTTGACTTATGTTAAGAAAGGTAGAGGCAGACCTAAAAAGACTTGGTTAAAAAAATATTAGAATGACCTTCTTTATTAGATTTAAACAAGAATTTGACTTTTAATAGGACACAATGGAGAAAATGATTCATGTAGCCGATCTCACGTAGTGGGATAAATGCTTGATGTTGTTGTTATTGTATATATTATTATCATTATCAATTGGTTTTCTTTGTGTGACGATGACGGCAGGGAGTTT
>NW_021463585.1:0-423 GCF_001605985.2 Dendrobium catenatum
TCTTGGTGGTTTTCTAGTTTTTATTTGGTCTTTTTTTTATTTTGCTTGCCTTTTGTAATAGACTGAATTAACGGCTCATAAGTTTTGCTTTAAATAATGTATTTTTAGAGGGTTGTTGATTCTTAAGGTCTTATAATCTTTGATTTATATTAATGCGTAGATCCAGATTATGGATTTTATCCCAAAAAAAAGTGAATGAATAACATATGATGTGTGAGAATGAGAATTCTATTATTTTAAAGTAATCTCTCTCTCTCTCTTTGTGCATATTTATGTATAAGTAAAAAATAGATATTTGAGATATATTAACAAATAAAATTCTTTACAATAAACTTTGTTAAGCCAACTTTAAAATATTTTTGAACATTTCATTTATATGTAATATTTCCAGTTGAGACCGCTCTCATGCTTCTTTTGGTTTCT
>NW_021463586.1:0-1193 GCF_001605985.2 Dendrobium catenatum
TCTGAGTTATGCATTATTGTTTTTCAAAAGAAATTTTACATCATAAAAAAAATGTCTGATTAAGGGTTAACAGAATCGGATATCTTACCTGTCTGATTAGGATTAGCTAAACTCCTAGATCTTGTGGAACTCTAAAAGTTTAACTTTTTGAAAAATTCTCATATTATGTCTCCATAAAACAAAAAAATTTAGAAAAGTTAAAATCCAAAAATATTCATTTTTTTTATTTTCCTTGTGTTTTTTGTTTTTCTTTTACTGTGTTTTTTGACTGTTTTCCTTTTATTTTATTTTTTGAGGGCCTTGATCATCACCATCTTTTCCTTAGTTTTAATTCCTAGTCACATCGTCCTGGCCGATACTTTTATCGTCCTGGATGATATGACAAATTCTCTTCAAAATCCATCTGCTGACCTTTTTTCTGTGCTTGCTGTTACTCATCGTCCTGGACGATACAACATCGTCCTGGACGATCTGATCGAACTCTGTAACAATCATGATGATAGTCCTGGCCGATAGAATAGGTTGCCTGGCCGATGCAATTTATGTGCATCGTCCTGGCCGATACACTGGATTGTCCCGGATGATCCACGTGTCAGCACGTTTGAATTTTTAAATTCGGCCCTGGATGATCCATTATTGGACCATCGTCCTGGCCGATCCACTGTTCGTCCTGGATGATACACGTGGCAAGAATTTAAAACTTTTTAACTTCAGCCGGTACGATCAATTATTGTGCATCGTCCTGGACGATACACTTAATCGGCCCGGACGATCTGCTTTTTCAACGGTCGTCCGGATTGATTCCTCGGGCCGATCGCCTGTGTCTAATCGGCCTGGCCAATCTCTGATCAGCCCGAACGATCGGACCGCCTTTTGACCAATCGGCCTGTACGCAATTATTGAGCCATATCGGCCTGGACGATTCTGCGATCGGCCAGGACGATATAGCCGTTTCTTGAAATTCTGGTCGTTCCAGCCATGATTTCTCACTCTCCACCCTTCCTCCTTTTGTGTTTTCTTGCTAACTCCTCTCTATGGCTGGTGGGAAACGTGTCCGACAAAATTATGGGAGTTCTTCGAGGGCTAGGATTGACCCTCATTTCAGGGAAGCCGAAGATGAAGCCGCCTACCATCATTACAAAGAGTGTGGGATAACTGTCTCCAAAATCATCAATCCTGCCCACATCTCATAC